>NC_142070.1:44259166-44410000 GCF_059756535.1 Pantherophis guttatus | reverse complement strand
ACCTTGGAAGCTTGAAGATGGGTGGACTTCAACTCCCAGAATCCCCCAGCCAGCGCTGCTGGCTGGGGGATTCTGGGAGTTGAAGTCCACCCATCTTCAAGCTTCCAAGGTTGAGAAACACTGGAATGGAGCAAGCACCTCAAAAAATTGTAGGTATTTCTTCCAAACACGTATAAAACATTTGATATAGTCCTGAAAATCTGAATGAGTCGTACAAAGAGAAAGAAAATAGAAAGGCAGAGGGACTCAAATATCAAACAATAATGAGGGGAAGGTGTAGGAATCCCCATTTATACTTGACAAATCTTGTCTGAAATAATAGCAATCTAAAGACCAAGGGAGAAGTAGAACTTGGGAGATATGATTAGCAGTGCTCAGCAGAATAACTTTATAGCACTTTGAAGCAGTGGTGAAATCCAAATTTTTTTACTACCAGTTCTGTGGGTGTGGCTTGGTGGGCGTGGCAGGGGAAAGATACTGCAAAATCCCCATTCCCTCCCCACTCCTTGGGGTACAACCATAGAACTGGAATAGTTTATCTTTACATTTCTATTTAAAAATTAACTGCTGAAATTTAAAAATTAGTTGCTAGATAAATGTAATGATAAACATATAAAAACAAAATTTGATTGTTGCTTTCACCAGAAGCTGATCTTGACTTGAGGGCATTATACCCTCAACAGGTAAACCATTACTGTGAACATGTTCATTCCCTCGCAATAAACAACATGCTAAAATTTTGAGGCAGTAGTACAGGTAATCCTCAATTATGGGCTCACAATTGAGCCCAAAATTTCTGTTGCTAAGTGATAGATTTTTTTAAAGGGAATTTTGTCTCATTTCACAACCTTTCTTGCAGTGAATCACTGCAGTTGTCACGTTAGTAACACAGTAGTTAAGTGAATCTAGTTTCCCCATTGACTTCGCTTGTCAGAAGGTTTCAAAAGATGATCACATGACCCCAGGGCACTGCAACTGTCATAAACATGAGTCAGTTGCTAAGCATCTGAATTTTGATCATGTGACCATGGAGATGCCAAATGAAGTGTGAAAAATGATCATAGATCATCTTTTTTCAGTGTCGTAACTTTGAATGATCACTAAGCAAGCTGTTGTAAGTCGAGGACTACCTGTAATAACCCTCTATAGTGTTTTGTTGGAAGCAAATAGCATTGTAGTGCTGTTAGGCTTAAAGTGTATAAATAATCTACTTCCACAGTGTACAATCAAATTGATATGGCCCTCCCTTGGGATACATGGTGAATTCTCTACAGCTTGGAGAAATATTCGTCTTCTCCAAATCTAGTTATAAATGATTAAAATCCTTAAGGAATGAAGGGGAATCTGACTGTTTTTCAGTTCTGGCCTGATTTTCAGCAAAAATAAAGTGAGAAACCTCAAATTCCCAACTCTAGTTGCTATATGAATTGGAGCTTTAAGGTAGCCCCCAGGAGGGAGGGGGCCGGGGGGGACCATAAAGGGAGCAGCAGCTCCAGGGGTGAAATCCAGCAGGTTCTGACAGATTCTGGAGAACCAGTAGCGTAAATTTTGAGTAGATCGGAGAACTGGCAAATACCACCTTTGGCTGGCCCGAGTGGGGTGGGAATGGAGTTTTCGCAATATCCTTCCCCCAGGAGTAGGGTGGGAATGGAGATTTTGCAGTATCCTTCCCCTGGAGTGGGGTGGGAATGGAGATTTTGCAGTATATTTCCCCTGCCATGCCCACCAAGCCATGCCCACCAAGCCACACCACACCCACCAAGCCACACCCACAGAACCGGTAGTAAAAAAAATTGGATTTCACCACTGAGCAGCTCCGCTATGAATGGAGGGAGAAAAGTTCGGCTTCTCTCTGCCACACAGCATTCAACGTTAAATGCTGCAGCACAGAGAATCCGAACTTTTCTCCCTCCAGTTGCTGCAACCTGTCCCTTTAAGGTAGTCCCTGGGAGGGAGGGTGCCAGGGGGGACCATAAAAGGAGCAGCAGTTCCGCTGTGAATGGAGGGAGAAGAGTTCGGATTCTCTTTGCCACAGCATTCACTATGAGCTCTTCTGGTGCTCATACACACATTTTTCATATCGGGTTTTGTGGGCGTGACTTTTTTTTTTTTTTTTTTTGAGTGTGTGCGTGTATAGGGGAAGGAAGATAGTAGAAGAAATATGGCTTCACCATATTTCAATATGCTTAGAGAAAGTCTGGAAATCATGATAAACGTATATAGAAACTAGAAAGAGGAATAGAGCATGAAGAAAGAGGAACAGCATGAAGAAATAGTGCATATTTATAGCCTAGAATTGTAGAATTTGTCAGAAAAGCTAAGGATCAAAATGACCTAAGGTTTAGTGAAGAATGTTAAGAACAACTAAAGTTTTCCCCCTCCAGATATGTTCAAAATATAAACAAGAGAAAATAATTTATAGCATAGCTCCTCAGTGCTGCAGATGGTAATAGAATAATAACAAAATTTCTCAACTTCTTTTTCTTCTAAGCCTGTTTTGAGAACAGAATATGCTTTCCACTGGGCTACTGTGAGGAGCTGATTGAAAGTTTCCACCTCAAGCTTGTTGGAAACTGAATAATTGACCTTGAATTCGTTCAGATCTTCAGGCTAGATGTATTGTAAATGAATCTGAACTACAGCATAGTGATCATTAAAAATCAGCCTGAATTTATTTGGAACAAATTACATTTCACTTTGGGTAACTTCCTAAATATATTGCGGGAATGCATCTAGATTTCTTCAAAGCGATGACAAGATACTCTATATTAGCAAGCTAGATGACTATCAGCTGGATGACCTGCCTATTAGGTAGACTCATTGCTGGCTTGAAAGAGTGTTTGGAGATTGTGCATCATCTAGAAAGAGGAGAGATGCCAGAGGGTTCAGTCCTAGGGTTTCACACATTTTAATTAATTGCTTGTTAAAAGGGATGGAAGATCCTGACCAAGCAATACTTTATCAAATTTGTAGTTGACACAAAACGGGGCTTGATAGCAAATAGAGTAGATGGGATGGTGGATACCTGACTTGGTAATAATATATGTGAAAACAATCTTTGAAGAATTACAGATAATCACAGACACTACTCAAATATAATTCCAAGATACTTTTGTTCTCTTTTTGAAAGACAAATTGGAATCAGTACTACTTTTAGAAGGACAACATTGAATTGAAGCTGTCTTACCAGAAAAGACTAAGAGAGAGAGATATGTTTAGCCTTTAGAAAAGGTGATTGAAGAGAGAATAGCACTTTCAAATAACTGAGGAGGCAGCAGATAGAAGATTAACATCTATACTGCATCATCCCAGAGTGCCAGGTACAAAACAATCTTGCAAGATTTTGGCAGATTGCTAGAAAAACTTCCTAATGAAGTAGTTCACTAGAGAAACAAATTGCTGAGGAAGGTGTACTTATTTTGAGCTGTTTGAAAATATAAATTTTAATATGAGTTGCATCTTTAATATCTGAAGGGTGCTGAACTCTTTTGAAACATTTTGCCAAGACAGGCTGAAGGAACTCCATCAATCCACTCAGGAATTAACTGTGTGTAGAAGTAAGAATGTGTTCCAAGAACTTCCAAATAAATATCAGTACTTCTTTTAGAATTGTCCTTCCTTGTGGCTGTGGTAAAGGGAGGAGTTGGAAGGCAGAGCCATCAACGGGTTGACTTGTGTGTATGTGTGATACGTGCCTAGTTGCACAGTGCTGCATGGCTGCTCCACCTGTCCTCAGTCTTTCCTGCACCCGCCTATCTCATAAGCATAACAAGTTGAGAGAAGCCAATCATATCCCCAGCCAAACAGACTGGCTTGCATGTGCTCTTGTTTGTGTACGTGCAGAAGCCAGTTTGCTGCAGAGAGGGCGGGACTACAGCCAGAGTGAGTGTTCACAAGCTGACACAGCCAGTCTTGGAATCAGATATACTAGCATGCAGCACAGAGCTGTGCTCAACAAGCCTACCACCGTTTTTTGATGACAAGTCTACCAAAGAAGAGCAAAAATGCTACTATGGGATGCCAACTCAGAGGTAAGGAATAAATTCTGAAAGGGTAACTATCTTGGAAATTGCACATCTTTTGTAATGCTTGCCATTTCTTACTCCTTTGTTAATGAAAGAGTGGTGAATCCATGCAAGGACTATGCTTCAAATGTTCCTCTGTTTTATAGCCACATGGCCCGAGTCCTCTGTTGGAAGCAGGGACCGAAGTCAATCTAGCTGCTGCTGCCTTTGTTCAGTCACCAGCTCATCTGGCTGCTGGTGGAGGCCATGCCTTTTTCCTGCTTTGGCAACTCCAGACGGGAGCCAATCTGAACCAACAGGTACATTTTCAACTTTTCAGACCATGTAGCTCCCATGGAGCCTGACTTTTCCATTTTTTGTGGGAAGGAACAGCCACTGACTGAAACTATGAACAAAGCAAATAACATGAAGGCACACCTGAGTAGTTTAGAATATTCTGCTTTTACTTTGGCTAGGATTGCCATTGAGTATGCAGTAGTACTAAATGAAGTATCATGGTCCTGGGAATAGAAAAATGTTTTGTTAAGAGAAGATATGTTTGTCTTAAATTAGTAACTTGTTTCCAATACTACTTTTCAAAGGACAAAAATAAAACCTATTATTTTCAAACTAAATTTAGTCATAAATTTTAGTAGGCCCAATCCAGAAGAGTGTATGTTTTTTAGCTCATCCTAATGGATAAAGTTATTTTTAGCTTGCGAATAGTATCTACTGAGACAAGATTTTGCGATTGACAATCATATTACACTTGAAATTAAGCTTATTTAACCATCACCACCATCCCTTTAAATATTAATACTGAACAATGATGAAGTGATTGGATTTACAAATAAAGTATTTATTCTTTTTATTTAGGATTGGCTTGGAGAAGCTCCCATCCATAAGGCAGCTAAAGTTGGGAGTTTGGAATGTCTCACTTTACTCGTTGCCAGTCAGGCCAACATCGAGTAAGTGCATCCTGTACTGATTTCATCAAACAATTTCACTGTTTTTTCATTAAATTATATTTTCAATTGAATGTTTCTCCTAATCTGACTTTCTGAAAGGCTGCTTGTGGCAAGCTACTCAAAATGTGAAAAAGCTTGCCTAATTTGTTCAACTTTGAATTTTAGACTATTTTACAAAAATATCACTTTTCCCAATTGGGTGCAAGAAGCTTCAAATTATTTCTTTTTAGTAGGTGTTTAGGCTCCAATTCAGTACAAATAAATTTATACTTCAATCCACAGAAATCGAGGGAGTTTAACATTTTATATAACTTGTCTTATTGAATTCAACAGAACAAGCATGATCATCAGTTACTCACTTAGATTAATTCTACTTATGCATAAGCAGATACTAGTCTGCTTGCAATTTGCTTCATATGGAATTTATTTCCAGTGTAATACAGGTAGTCTTCAACTTACAACCACGGCTGAGGCCAAAATTTATGCTGCTAAGTGAGAAATTTGTTGAGTCTTGCCCCATTTTATGACTTTCTTTGCCACATTTGTTAAATGAATCATTGCAGTTGTTAAATTCGGAACATGGTTGTTAGGTGAATCTGGCTTACCCATTGACTTTGGTTGTCAGAAGATCGCAAAATGGGATCACATGATCCTGGGAAACTGCTATCATCATAAAGATGAACCAGTTGTCAAGCATCCGAATGTAAATCACATGACCATGGGGTCACCAGTATGAAAAATAATCATGTCACTTTTTTCACTGCTATTGTAATTTTGAATGGTCACTAAATGAACTGTTGTAAATCGAACATTGTTTTTTTCTTTAAAAAAAAATCTCTGGATTACAAAAAGGCTTGTCAGTAGACATTCATACATTTGTGCTGTGGTGTTTCAACTCAAGATTGTATCTAATATTTTTTTAAAAAAATCTGGATGGTCTAGTTGTATGAGAAATGGAAGATTGCCAGTCAAATGAATTGATTTTCTTTTAAATGTGTGTTTCAGCTTGCGCAATAATAATAGTCAAACAGCAGAAGATCTTGCCCTGGCTTTGGGGTTTTTGGAGTGTGCCCATTTCCTCATGAAAGTGAAACAGATTCAGAACCAGAAAGCAGGAGCACAGCATAACTCTTCCTTTCATGATAGTGACGAATCCATCCATACTGATGCTTCCAAAAGGCAGAAAGGAGTGTGTGAAAGGAATAGACTTGTCAACAGAAAGAGAAGGAGATCAAATGGTAAGGCAGTTTCTTCAACATTTTAATCCGATTCAAGGTTGGTTGAATTGATTATCTACATAGTATGTTACACAGGGACAGAACCAGTTTTGTTAGAATCTAGGGAATGTTGAACAGGATACTCCGAATCCAAAATTTCAAGCAGACCATGCTATCTTTTCCAGATTCTGTTAGTTGTGCACCATACTTCAGGAAGCAGGGCATCTGCAGCAATAGTGATTGGCCTCCAAATGGCAGGCATGGGGTGGGTGGGTGATCAAATATATATACTGTATTTTTCAGTCTATAAGACGCACCCCCCAAAAAGTGGGTGGAAATGCCTGTGTGTCTTATATAGCGAATGTTGCCAAAGCCATGCCCACCTGCTGGCCCCCACCCTTCGGCCTCTGCCTCCCAACAATTTGCTTCCTTGCAGCAAAGAGTACACAGCCTGGTCAGCTTCAGCACAGCTTGATTTAGCCTGAGCAGCTGATTGGCAGTTGGCTCGGCCTCCTGGAATACCGCTCATCAGTTTTCCAGGCTGTGGGGATCGCCACCGCCCACTGCCATCATTGCCACCACCACCTCTGCAGGCCCCATATTCAGCCTCCGCGTGTCCTGTTTTTGGCCTGTTCCAGGCAGCAGGGATTGCTGATGCCGCCTATGGCAATGATCATGGGGATAGGTGGCGGCGGCAATCCCCACCAACTTGAATGGGCCAAAAATGGGGTGTGGGGAGTGCCGGGGAGAGAGGGGGAGGGGAGAGAGAGAGAGAGAGAGAGAGAGAGAGAGAGAGAGAGAGAGAGAGAGATTGAGATTAGACTTGCTCCTGAATAATATTCCTAACAGAGGGGTCTGCATTGACAGTCACTGGCACCTCCTCCCCTCAGAACAGGTAGTCCTTGACTTATGACCAGAAGAATGCCCAACATTTTTGTCACTAATTGATACATTTGTTAAGTGAATTTTGTCCCATTTTGCAATCTTTCTTGTCATAGTTATTAAGTGAATCACTGCAGTTGTTAGTGACCCGGTTGTTAAGTGAATCTGGTTTCCCTATTGACTTTGTCTGAAGGTTGTAAAAGGTGACCACGTGACCCTGGTACACTGCAACCATCATAAATATGAGTCAGTTGCCAAGTGTCTGAATTTTGAACACGTAACTGTGGGGATGCTAAAACAGTCATGTGAAAAATGGTCGTCACTTTTTCCAGTGCCATTTTTCTTTTGACTATACGAACTGTTGTAAGTCAAAGACTACCTGTAGTTGTAGTCTTATGGATTTATTATAGTTTTCTATACCAGTTTAAAGTTTTCTTTTGATAATTGCCATGCTTAATGTGGTATACAACTCTAGGAATTTGCCTTTTAGGATGCAATTTTGTACATGTTTATTTAAAGATAAATTCTGAGCTCAGTGAAAGTAATTCTAGGCCTGAATATAATGTTAGTGATAGTTTTGTTGTTAGTATACTTTTGGCACATTGCCTAAGTGAGTACTTGTTGGAAAGGTAAGTAAAATATTGTGGTGGTTTGAAGGAAGTTGGATTATTATGGGAGGAAGAACAAGGATCTACATAAGCCAAGAGAGACCAGAGCAGAACTGTTTACTTGCCCAGAATTAGTTTCTAAGGCTGCAATCTGTTATATTGAAATTAGATGCTGTACACATGCTTAACTCAAAACAGATTCTACAGCTGAAAAGCAAATCTTTCCATTTATACAGATTTGAACTCAGAGTCATGTGAAAATGAATAAGCGTGAGAAATATGGATATTCAAAGCTCTGCAAAGAAAAACCTGAATCTACAACTCAATGCAAAGTATTTTGAACAATGCCTTCTACGAAGGAATGTGTTCTTCTTGAAGAAGATCTTTTCATATAATTTCGGCGTGTGAACAATAATAACATACAGTAATATTTTTTTACCATTGATTCATGTATCATTAATTTTGTGACTGGTATATTGATGTTCTTTACTCATGTGAACACACACAAAAGCAAAGCAGTAGATAGTATTCTGGCAATCAACACATTGTTCAGATTAAACAAATATGAATTATGTTGATAAAAATGTGTTCTGTAGGTATGCCTCTGTCAGCAAATTCTGTATAGAACCTTTTTGTAATAACTTGCACTGTAACTATACCTTCTTATTTTTGTCCCTTGCAAGTCTATTCAACATTACGCTGGGAGCATGCCACTTTCAAAGGACAGGTATGGATGTGAGTTGTTAATATTCGATGACAAAAACAGAAAGCGATTCAAAATTAATAGGATATAATCAGATTTTATTTGAAAAATAATCTTGTACATAATTTGTGCTCTGAAATACTAGAGCAGTAATTTTATTTCAATGGGATTATGAGACGCATGATATTAAATACAAATAAACCATATATACAGAAAGCAGCTAGTTTATCACAACTGCATCATTCAACGTGTGTATTCAAATACATTTTGGTCGCTGAGGTAGACACAGATTATAGTAAGCATCTTTGTCCCAGAAATCTGGACCCTTCCAGCCACACCAGCCCTATAAAAAAAGGGAAGAGAAAATAAAATTCAGTGCTTTAATCCAATTGCTGATGTGTTAGTGAAAGAACTGGTTTTATGTATTCATACATGCACAAAAGCTAAATTTAAAGTTAAAAATAATTATAGCTACTCAGCAGCAGATTTATGCATTTTGAGGTACCAGGATTGTATTTCGCTTATTGTTCACTGGATGTGTGTTTACAATGTAAATATGGACAATAAACTCCCAATTATATATAAAATAAAGCTATAAAAACAGAAAACGGTGTTTGCCAGAGACGAACTCTTTTACATGCTGAATTTGAGTAACAAATTGCCAGAAAATTACACTGAATTGATAGATGTGCCTTTGAATTCATCAAGAGTAGACCTCAAATTAAAGGGTTATTTAACTGTTTATAGTTTAGTAAAACAGAATAACAGAAATTTATTTCATATATTTATTAACAATCAAATATAACAGAATGAACAAAAACAGTTTTTGCTTCCATTTCAATTGCCCACTATTAGGGTTTGCATCTAAGTCCACAATATGCTTAATCTGATACTTCATTGAAAGAAGTTATTAAATTTATTTGTTTAAAAGAAGGTTAAGAATAAAGCAGGACACAAAGCTTAATCAAAGCCAGAAACAATATGTTTATTTTCTTTAAACCATACACTCGCACACTGTAAGCAATTCACTATTTCCCCCTTTTAATGACAATTAGAAAACAAAGGCAAACTCCAAATGGTGGAACAATTCACCCAGATCTTTGCAGGTGAGGGTCATCCTAGTTGGAATTTATGAAAACAAGAGACTCTCAACACTGCTCCCACTATGTAAGAAAAAAAATTACAAATAACATATATATTCTGTTCTGGCTAAAAGAAAAAACACATTGTTCATTCTGATTCTCCGCAAAAAAGAAAAACATGGAAATATATGTATTTTAAAAGTAGTTGAAGGTCAGGTTTATTAAGCTAAACTATTTCCTATTTAAGATATTTCCAGTTTCTGTTGAAACTGTTTCAGCAGTATTCAAGAGGATTTTGTGAACCTGACTGCATTGGTTTATGGGTTAATTTAAACAAAATGTATGTCATCACAGTACAGTTATATATTTCTTTGACAAGATCTCTCCTATGTAGAAATTAAATTTTTGAATTTTATACAAAATACCAGTACACTTAAGAACAATGAATAATATGAATACAGTGCTTTTCAAAAAAATCAAAATCTCTGGTACTTAGGTCAATTGTGAAGGGAGTCTCACCTTTTCTAATATAACATGCAGATCCTCAGCTCCAGTGTAGTGTGGATCCAGAATCAAAAATTTAATGTGCCCAGTGATCTCATTCCATGCCACCCCTAATATAGTGTGTGCCAAGACTCCACCACCTGGAAAGGCCAGAGAAAAGATAAAGCTGAAGATAAAGCTGAAACAGTGTGTTCCATGGCAACTCATTACTATTGGGCCACCAATATATACAATTTATTTTCAGTGTCCTTTGCTGCATAACGAACATGTCAATTCTCAATGATGGACTGTATTGTGCAGTGTATTTTGCTCTTTTAGCAAAAGAGAATGTCCATTAGAGCTTTCTCTGGGATTAGATGTTGGAATGCACTTAGTATGTCATACAATGTACACAGCCTTTGGGCCTGCTTCTCAGCCATATGGTAACCATCCTTGATAAAACAATTAATTGTGATAAAGAGAACATGCTTAATAGTACTATATCCTTGCCAACTCTTTCATTTGTCAAAACAAATAGCAAAGAACACAATAACTTAGAAAGCCATAATGCCCAGTCGTGCTTAGAAAATACAGGTAGTTCTCTACTTGCAACCATTTAGTGACCATTCAGTTACAACGGCATTGAAAAAATTGGCTTACGACCATTTTTTACACTTACTGCGGTTGAAGCATCCCCATGGTCACGTGATTTACATTCGGATGCTTGATAACTGACTCATCTTTATGACGCTTGCAGTGTCCCAGGGTCATGTGATGGCCTTTTGCAACTTTCTGACAAGCAAAGTCAATGGGGAAGCCGGATTCACTTAACAACCATGTTCCTAACTTAACAACTGCAGTGATTTATTTAACAACTGTGGCAAAAAAGGTCATAAAATGGGAAAAATTCACTTTACAAATTTCTCACTTAACAACATAACATTTGGGTTCAATTGTGGTCATAAGTTGAGGACTACCTGTATATCCAATTGAGGGCTATTCCTCTCCCAAAAGCCACAGAAACATCAGATGCTTCATTATCTTTTATTTTGCCAAAGATCTTTTTTTTTCCTTCAGGCATTGCAACACAGGAAAGGAAGGAAAACACCCTCAAGCAGCTTGAAAACAATCTGATAAGACAATGTGCAAAAATAAAGCCACCATTCTCAATTCTGTGTCTAATTTTTAAAAAATGATTTTAATTAATTCAGCCTTTTAATTCTGCAGTTATATATATTTCCTCCAAAATATGTTGCACTGTCTTCGTCGTAGCTTACTTGATTGAAAAAGATTAGTCACTTTGTAATTTTTTTGCTTTCAATCCTACAACTTAATTATTAGATGTAAATAAAATCTATTAATAAAGTTTAATTTCTAAAGCATGTTCATTATTCTTTATTTATTTATTAGTTCGATTTATATGCCGCCCTTCTCCGGAGATTCAGGGTGGCTTACAATGTATTAAGCAATAGCCTTCATACTTTTGTATATACCTGCTTAGTAGGGCTTTCGGCCCCCTCTAAGCGGTGTTCTTTTTTATACAAAGTCAGATTATTGCCCCCACAATCCGGGTCCTCATTTTACCTACCTCAAAAGGATGGAAGGCTGAGTCAACCTTGAGCCTGGTGAGATTCGAACTTGTAGTAATTGCAGGCAGCTGATGCTACTTAATAGCACTTTAGTCTGCTGCGCCACCAAGGCTCTTGAGGGCAAATTCATTTTCGACATTAGTAGTAAAAATGGATCTTAATGACAAACATATTTTTTTTCCTATAATCACATGGACGGAGGGAAGGAAATTGTATATATCTCCTGTATCACACAAACCACAATGTGGTTTATTAATATTTAGCATAAAATAATTATATCCTTTGAATTGGAGTGGAAAACCATCCAACCAACCTATGGTTATAGAACAAGGATTCTTTTTTTTTTTTTTAGAAAGCGGTATATATTTCAAATCAATAGAAGAGAATATTTGTAGCAGAGGGTTGACCTGTGGAGTCCTGGGTGCTGTCTTAGCTTCATGGTTTTTTTGCATATATTTCATTACCAAATAAGGTAACAAACTGATTACCTAGTTTGTGTGTGTGTGTGTATTTTTCTGTAAATGGTTAAAGGAAAAAAAATAATTGTAGAATACTTGAAAAGGTATGATCAAGTAAGAAAAGCCTTTGAAAAAGCAACACAGAGATTGTTTGATATTATTAGTTTATCTGTCCTTGTCTTCCCCCCCTTAAAATAGTTTGAAAACTTGTTTGTTTTGCTAGCCAAACTTTCAAACATTTTTGTTGTGATTACTGACAATAGTAGCAGAATCATTTTCAACCAGCATGAAATTTCATATGAAAGAAAGAATTGACCAAAAATAATTCTGTCAATTGCTATAATATCATTTAAAATTGAGGTTTAAATATAAGGTAATGCAGCATTTCTAAGAATATAAATGAAGATGGGATAATTCTAGAATATCAATTTGCTCTTCATTCAATAAAAGCAAGTTTACTAATTACAATTCAAGTACATATACCAAAGAATACTAGATAAACAAAAGATCAGTCCTTTTTCATCTTAATTTTTCTGCTTCTTGAATATTTAACTTACTGTATTGACTGTAAACCTCAAATTGAATATTCAACTTACAGACTCAATTCTGTAGAACATTCAACCTTAAACTAAATTAACATGGAGTTGCAAATTCAAATGTTAATTGGGAAACAAATCTTTGCATTTAGTTAAAGAAATGGAAGAATGGCGCACACATTTATAGTATATCAAATGAGCAGATATTCCAATATCTGCAACATTTCAAAATAAAAATGGAGGATCACTATGTCATCTATAGGAGTTGAGAGTCTATAGCTCTTCATAAATTTCTTACTCCAGAATCATGTTTTTTTCTTTTAAAGTGAGTGAACATTCTAATACACATTCTAAAATAATATTGTTCAGAGGAATTAAGGAACAAATGAGGATCTTCAACCCACCACTTTATTCATAAACTTCCAGTAAAATATTTTAAATTTTAGAAAATTACCGATCATCACTGGTGTTCCTTCAATCTTGAAATGATTAGCGAGTTCTCTTCCTTGAGAAGCCAGTTCAGATCCCTGGCTATGAAAAAAAATATTAGCACTAATGCTAGCACTAACTAGGATGAATGGTAATTTAGCACTGGTAATTTTAGAAAAAAGAAATAATGAAATATAGCAACCCCCATTTTCAGGTTCATAAATTAGAATCAAATCAAGTCCTCTCAAGTCTGCAACTTTTACCACATAACTTTCACAAAATAGACAAGAATCTATGATGTTTCACCTAATACCTAATATAATATGAGGCACGATTAATTAATTAGGCCTTAATCTATTTATTTTCTATATAGATCTTCCATCCAGCATTCCTTCCTTTGTTCATTTATCCTACCTTTTGTTGAGCAGCCTAGGTGGCATACATAGCACACCTTCCTGTCATTTTTTCACTAAAGTGAAGTAGGTTGGTCTAAGTGGGAATGACTGACATAAAAAGTCACCCAATGAAATCCTCTAGCTGAGAAGGAAGTCTTCCTGGGTCCAATCCAATACTACAAACTACATCACACTGGCTCTTATCTGGGCAGTGTTGATATGGATCCACGAATATAAAGTTATGAACTGGCCAAATGGAGAAAAGTTAGGTGTGAAAAGAATCTACACCATATTCATTTGCCTATAATGAGACAGATTAAGTGGTATTAGCATTAATTTTGAATATAGATTACAGGTAGTCCTCAATTTACAACAGTTCATTTAGTGACCATTTGAAGTTACAACAGCACTAAAAAAAGTGATTTACAACTGATTTTTACACTTATAACTATTGCATCATTTCCATGGTCATGTGATCAAAATCCAAACTCTTGGCAACCAACTCATATTTATGACGGCTGCAGTGCCCCCAGGGCATGTGATCATCTTTTGCAACCTTCTGGCAAGCAGTCAATGGGGAAGCCAGATTCATTTAACAACTGTCTCACTAACTTAAAATCTGCAGTGATTTACTTAACAACTGTGGTAAGAATGGTCGTAAAATTGGACAAAACTCACTTACAAATGTCTCACTTAGCAACATAAATTCAGAGCTCAATAATGATCGTAAGTTGAGGACTATCTGTATAGAGCTTGATTTTTCACTTTGAAGTTGCTTTGGGATTGTTTTCCTTGTATAATGTCTAATTCATGAAGGTCTAAATAAAATTGTACACTACCTGTTCAGTAGCTAGGAAAAAAAGAAACATTATGTGTAAATTTTACTATGCTAATTATTACACCAACAGTAAAAAATTAGGTAGAGTACAAGTTATTACTGAGCAAAATAATAGTTTGTTAATGCTATTTTAAAATTAACTGCCCTAAGCTAAGTCCTCTAGAACTAATAGGTTTTTGTATGTTTTACTACTCAGCAATGTGATAAAGTGCATAATGAGTACTCATGCAGAGATTGATTGCAAATTCTTGGAAAATTAAGATCTTGGCTTTAGATGTGGTTTAGTAGCCCATAAATACAATCTGTTTCTTGAAGAATTTATCTACAAATCCTTATTTATCAATCACTTCATTTTTATACTGGTAGTCCCCAACTTACAACCAGTCATTTAGTGACTGTTCAAAGTCACAATGGCATTGAAGAAAAATGACTTACGATAGGTTTTCACCCTTATGATCATACAGCATCCTCATGGTCACGTGATCAAAATTTGGGCACTTGGCAACTGGCATGAATTTATGATAATCTCGGGGTCATGAGATCACTATTTGTAACCTTCCCAGCCAACTTTTGACAAGTAAAATCAACGGAGGAAGCCAGATTCACTTAACATTGCATGATTCAGTTAATAACTACAGTGATTTGTTTATCAACTGTAGCTTAGAGGTTGTAAAATGGGACAAAACTCATTTAACATCTGCCTTGCTTAGCAATGGAAATTTTGGGCTGAAAACTGTTCTGGATATAAAAGTAAGCTAACACAAAATTGTTGGTGATTACTAAGTAATCTTACCTGACAAACAGTATCTTTGAAGTTATCCCTAATAGCTGACTCAGCACAAGTTGCACTTCAATAGAACCAATCCATTGGCACGATCCAACAAAGTTAGGTGGCTTGTCTCCAACATTAACAAGCGCCTTCAGTCATGTCACAAGAGAAAGATGGAATAAGGTAACAGTCAGCTGCACAATATTCTATCAAATCCAATTCAGTAGAGGCCAGAGGCTAAGAAAGGGATTTTATTTTAAAAAATAAATTAGCCCCTGTGCTTCATACAAAATGATTGCATAATATGTTTCTTTGGCTACTTCAATAAGTATTAGCAGATCATTTGCAAGATCACACAAATGTCTCACACTTGAATTGCTCCTCCTAGAGTTTATTTATAGCTACTGCGGGATCACTATTAAAACGTAAAATGTAGAAAACCAGCCACCAGATATTCCATCCAATGACCCTCAAACTGAAACCTAAATTGACGCAAACGAGGAAAAAATTTAAAGCTTGGCGAGAATCAGGCTTAAGCAAAGATTTGGAAATCTTATGAATTACTACAGTGATGGAGCACATTTAGAATTTAGAATCTGGAACAAATAGTTAAGGCAGGACACCTTCAGAAGACTGAAAGCTACATGTGGACACCAAAATGTACAGGGGTGTCTGTTTTGGTGGAAAAGAAAAAAAATCACAATGTTGCAGTGCAAACTGCACTGCTTACATACTTGGGTGCAACACTGCAATGCAAATATAAAATGAAAGTGATTCATTATGGAACTAGAGAATATTTGCCGTAACAATATTTAAAAGTAATTAATTATATGTAAATATAAATGAAATCAAATTTGATGTTTGTCCTGACCCCAACGCCACCGTTTGTCTATACTGTATGGTACCTGGCTTGCTCCAAAAGCCAAAGTTGCTGCCCATCGCCAAAGATGGCCCTCAATCTAGAAAAGGTCAGATTTAAAACTAGTGTTCTAAGTAAAAGTTCTTTAACCAAAGTTCTTAAATAAAATATTCCTTCCTTCCTTCTCTGTTTTCTCTAGAGAATTCAGATTTAGAAAACATCTATACCTGTTGTATCTCCTTGTGTGTAGGGATTGCTCTGTCTGCGTACCCCTGATGCTTGAACCAGGAACATACTGTCTGTAGAGATCGATAAGCACAGCCCCATCCATTATCATCAATACAATCTTGCATGTAATGATGATAACTATATGTGCCATACACTAAATACACCTGTGTCCAAAAAGAGAGCACAATTTATACATGTCAGAGTAATAATATTTGCTTAGGAGTTAATATGTTGCCTTTGAGAGATTTATATAATGAAAATGAAGATAATTTGTAAGTTTTACTGACTACATATTTGAAAGACTATTCAAGCTAATGAATCATAAAGTTAAGTGAGGGAGGAAGTCTGCAAGTGGGCATTAATGATGATTAAGACCATGGAATGAGTTTGTCTCTCCTTCTGATGCTTCCAGATGGAGTAGTTGCTATCAGAAGATACCATGGCAATTATGTTGTCAAATTAAAGTTCTGGAGCAAGGATTCTCCTTAAAAAGCAAGATTTACAAAAAGACATTGTTCTCGATGAGCTTGGCAAGATTTCCCAACAAGATCTCATCAACCTCTCTTGAACAAATATGAATCAAAAGAGTGCAATGGTAATGATAGTTGGGTGTCTTTAATTTCTGTTATTGTTGACAGAGTGGCAGAGAAAGAAAAATCTGCAGCTTCTGTTCTCTGTTTCTACTTATATTTGTCTTAGGGCTTTTCTGCACTGTAACCTTCAGCTGCTTGAGTTCCATGCATAAAGCAGCTGGAAAGGAAGCCAGTTTAAGAAATCCTTTTTTGCCTTCCACCACCCTTCCCACTTCTTCATTCTGGCCACTTTAATTGCCAGGGTTTCTCTTTGAACTGTGGTCACCCTGGCTATCATTGGTGGATCCTTCTGCTTCTTTTCACCTCTCATCTATCTCAGGGAAAGGAGATGCCAAAAGTCCTTCCTTCCTTCCTTCCTTCCTTCCTTCCTTCCTTCCTTCCTTCCTCCCTCCCTCCCTCCCTCCCTCCCTCCCTTCTCCATCCCTTTTAAAATGATCTTTTAGAAGGGGTGATGTGGGGGAAACAGTATTTCATGGCTAAAAAGGAAACTTGGTAGAATTCTTGTCAATTTCATGCATTATTTTTTTAAAAAAATAAGAAACTGTATTTTACAAATCCCTATACTAAGAAATCCTCCCACCCCTCCAAAGGTCCAGCCTTTCACAGTAGGCAGCCCAGTACAAAAGCTGTCAAAGGGATTGGCTGGTGCGTATACCCGCTAGAGCAGCAGCCACGAAATGGAACAGAAATATTTTTTAGGATGTAATAAAAGGCAGCAGGTAAACTGGGCTGTCCTGGGCTGGGAAAATGCTACTTTGGATGGGTGGAGGTCCCCATCCCAGCAGCCAGCGGCATCATCCATTTCTGCCCTTCTCCAAAGATTGCTGGGCTGTCCTCAGTGCTGGGGCAAGCAGGAAATATAGCCATTAGACTTGATATTAGAACAAGCAAATGGAGAAAGGAAACTCACCATACCAGACTCTATTGCAGGCGGATTGAGATGTAGATGTGGATTTCTGAGATAACCATCTTTAAAAGATTCATCAGGAAAGTGATAGGCATTAGCTCTTCGGAAATAAGGCCTATCAAGCGGTAGATTAAATTGCCCATGTAATTCCTAAATGCAAGGCAAACATAAATGAGGATGAGCAAGTAAATCAATAAAAGATCCAGACATTTTCCCTGTTTTATAATGATCATACTTTAAAAATTAAGATTGTTTTTATTATAGCTTAGTGAATTTAAAAAACAGCAGGTTATAATATTAACCACCTTTCCCATAGTGAGTTATGGAGACATAACTTTGATACACTGGATTCAGTAGGAGGCCAGAAAGTAGGGTTGCCAGGTCTGCTTCCAAAAAATAGCGGACAAGCGGGGGTGGGGGTGGGGGGGAGGGGTAGGAGGTTTAAGTAGTAAAAAAATAAAAAAAAAATTTACAATTAAATTTTATATTTTCTTACAAACATTTTAACACGTATTAAAATAATCACTTCAAAACTTTACTTAAAATTCAAAACATCAAATATAATAATATGTAAAATATTAAATTACATTTTACTTTGCTGTCATGTGTATTTTTTATTTGACTGCGCAGCTTTGATCAATTCTTTGTGTTTAAGGAATAATTCTTTAATTTCAGTACAACATTGAGAAATATTAAAAAATATACAAAGTTCACTCTGAACTGATGGTACAAGCAGTCCGTTACGTTCGTCAGTTCACAAATTTCCCATGATGCTGAAAATTCGTTCAACGTTTGCATTTGATACCGGAATTGATGCACAATACTGGAACAGTTTCAGTAAACTCAGAGCTGGCTCTTTCATTCTAACTTATGAAAAAAAAGACAAAACGCGATTCTGCTATCCTTATTCTCTTAGACTGTACAGCTTTAGATTATGTACCATTTCATCATAAAGCTTTTGAATAAAAAAAAGTCCACTATTTTGTGAAAAAAAAATAGTGAACATAATGTGAAAAAAGCGGACTGTCCGCTCAAATAGTGGACACCTGGCAACTCTACCAGAAAGCTGTTTGCCTGTATTGGTATAATCAAAACAATTTAGAAAATATAGCATACCAACCAAATAAAAGAGAGAATTGAAACCAACTAGAAAACCCATTTCAGAACGAGAAACCCATCAAAAGTTTTAGGCTTGAAGAAAAGGACTGTCTTTAATCTGTGAGGTAGAGGGGTAGTTCCAAATGCTGATTGATAGATAATAAATAAATAAATAAATAATCTACGGGTACAATTATTTCCACCCACTTAAGAACTGAATCAGGCCAAGCAAGGACTACATTTGTCAACATTTTGTTTTTCATACTTGCCACCAGATGGTTCTGGGGTGTTCACAAACAGGAAGTGCACTTAGATCTTTTTTTAATGTTATTCCCACTACATTTGGAGACTTGCAGTGGAGAAAACTCTGAGTCAGTCTGCCCTTCATTAATATATCCAAGCTGTTTTTAAAGCCAATCAAGTTAGTGGCTGTTACCAAATCTATAATAGAGATTCTACAGAATAATTGTGCACTGTAAAAGAATAGACCATAATATGCCATGCTGGCCCAGTGCTCAGGGCCGTATTGGTTGAAAACATGCTGAAGAGGCCTTAATCTGCAGTGGATAGACAATAGCTAAAATGATGATGATGAATTGTGCACTGTATGAATAAGTGTTTTCCTTTGTCTGTTGTAAATTTCCTTCCCTGAAATACATGCAGCTTCCTGCCCTATTCTTTATTTTTTAGTTTCTTTTACCTACAAAAAAGTAAAATATCATACATAGAATCCATGCGTTAGAATCAAATCAACTTTTGAAATCCATACCCAGAAGAGGGGTAGAAGGAAATTATATATTAATAACCTTATTTGATTTAATGATCTATAAAAGTTTAATTATACATATTTTGCTTAGCATCTGATACCTTTCGGTAAGTCTCTAGCTGATCATCAGAAATGCCTGTAGGAAATGAAACTGTTACTAGATGCTTTTTTCCTGGTAACATGAAATGAAATTGTTCCGGCACCACAACTGATGTTCCTCTCATATGTTGCAAAATGCATCTTTCCATATCAGCTAGCTGCGTGTGAATTGCATTCACCAAGAGGCTTCTTACACTGTAAAACAACAAGAAAGAGTAATTTCCCCCCCACATTCTCTCCATTAGATTTTCTACACTGAGCAATCTCTATAGATATTATATAACGTATACTAGTAAAGATGTTTATCAGTGTACTGCCTGATTTATATTCTTGGTCTCCAAATAGATTTATATCTGCCTTTTCATTCATTGTAAGATCTGGCTCTATGGTAATACATTCATATAACAAACCTATAGAACCAATGACAAGTTTTTAAAGAATCTGACTCGTTCCTAATCCATTTTAGAAAAAGGATCAGCCTTTTTTCAGGAAGCATTTCAGGATTCTGCATATGAAATCAAATTTGGAAACGACAGATTTGGGGAGATCAGGCAAAGTATTTTACATTGTACTTCTAAACATTCTTCAAACTGTAGTTGTAAACAAACGGTAATATTAAGACTGAATTACAGCAATTCATTAGTAACATTACTCCAGCTAGAACATGACACTGGGAGGTAGGCTGCTGTAAAGGACAAGTTACTGTTAACAATTTATCCCATTTTGAAGGCACTGCCAAGAATTTGTAGTACGTACAAAGTTTGAGGTAGCTTTGGACCTGAATGTTTGATATAGTTGTAGTTGTAGGTGCCATATTTGTATGGAACTTGCTCTATGGAGACTAAAGTGTAGGAATTTTCACTCCAAGTGCTCCAACTGTGAATTCCTTTAATATTTAACTATAGCTGACACACACTTTTTTTAGTCTGAGGCATCAACCACTTTTTTAGCGGTACTGTGTATTTCTGTGCCTTATCATTGTTTTTCATTCATCACAACCTGTTTTTGAATTGTTTAATGAGAAGGGAGCCAGCGGTTTCTAACAAATTAACTAGGTTAATGTTACATGCCTGAAAATTCTACCCATCTGGAGATTTGGATGCAGATAAAACTGCAGGAGAAACAAACTAAAGGAATCTTAAAAATACATACTCAGTTATATAACCTACTTACTTGCGCCATGTTTCTTCCGGAGAAATAGAGACCACAACATCAACTGGTAATGTCATGCTAATGTAGTGATGCTCTTTGCTTTCCTTTTCAATTACTGGAGCCAAAGGCTCTAATGAGGTTGTAATTTCCAACATGAGATCAATATTTACTATTGATGGCTGAAAATAAAGAAGACTTTAATATACAAATTATAATCTAAATTACTCCAAAGATTCTGTTTCCCCTATCAGATTGTGGAAAAATGTTAGATCAGAAAAGTGGCAGACAGGGAATCCCACCACTTTCCCTAGAGTCAATTTCCAATATAAATTAAATAACTCAATATTGATTCTAAGAGAAAAGGACTAAATATATTGTATTTTTCACAAATACTTGCCTAATCAATAAACAAATTTGGAAATAATGAATTCTTCACATTTCATAGAAAAGTACAAGTGCAGCAAAAAAAATCTATACATACCATCTCTCGTAACTTTTTATCTTTCTTTTTTGAAAATCTCTGCTTGGTGCCCTCTTGTTCAAATCTGGAAAACAGTGCCAGAATGATTGTATCATGGCAAATTATTATACCATCTTCATCTCCACCCACAAAACCATTATTTTTGTCTAGCCATACTCACTGAATAAACTGTAGTATTTCCTTGCAGGCAGAGTCATCTGAAAGCTCAGTTGCCATGGAGTTCATCCCACTGTTTGGCCACAAATATACTGAGCTATGACAAATCCTGAATACCAGCACGTCAGAAGCCAGTTTAGCTGAAAGATCCTTGAAAATGTATTTGAGTGCCTCTTTTGTGGATGAGTCTAAAACAAACAAAGAAAAAAATGCACAGGGAAAATTAGCTGTAGATTTTACAAAGTGAGACTAATTTAGAAAGAAGAAAAGGAACAATTGTGAGCTTTCCATTAACTGAAGAGTGAAAGAAATATTCTCAATTAAGCATTTCAATGTGAAAGAATCTCCTAAATAAGAGCAGAAGACCTGTAAAATGAACTGCCTAGACATTTGGGTTTTGGTCCTCAATAACTTGGAAAGGAGAAAGTTCTATTAAGAAGAGTGGGACTGCTTCTGAATGAATCTGCAGTTGTATTACTCCAAAGGAGAAGAGGAGAGGAGAGGAGAGGAGGGCTTCTCATACTAACTTTGCTAAAACAGTTTTTGTTCATATAGTAGAATTAATATTTTAAACTTTTGTACAGGAAGATTCTTTATAGTATAATGTAACACAGCATTTTGTATTTCTACAGACTCACCATTAGTAGTGGCTAACTGAAATGCAAAATCCAAGCCTCCTCTTATTCTAAAAAGTATGTCCATAGTGTCTATGATGACCTATTGAAGTGAGGAGAAAAAAAAAAACCAAAGTGTTTTTGGGTTGAAAATTTTCATAAATTGTCATGGCTATTGTGGCTCAAAGATTCAAACCTACCATCTGAAAATGCAGCAGCTGAATGATTTTCAATTACCATGGTTTGTTTATCCATAACTGGTTGAATAAGACATAATGTTATGCCTATACATCATCCTGAGCTATCAAAATATAGGGACTGAATTCACACAACACATTGACCCAAGGTTAGGGATCTTCCAAACCATTCTGACTGATCAAGGTTTTGGTGGGTCTGACAATAATCCAAAGTGTGGGGGGATCTTGGTACCTATGTGAATGTGATCTAGTTTTTATTCCCCCCCCAGTTTTGTGAAGTTTCTTTGCATTTTTAAATGTTAAACCTAATTTAGGTTTTCCAATATAATGTTCCTAGCTTCAGAGTAGTAGCTGCCAGTCCCTATTCTACCATTCCTCGATCATGTTGTAGGCAGGATGAATACACCTTTATTCACTTCAAATATGTTATAATAGTTATTAAGGGGAAGTTTGGCCTTGATCAAAGATCAGACATTTACAGAAATATTAGCAACATCTAATTTATTTGAAGTCCAGCTATATAGTAGCACCTAGCTGATTTAATCTTGAAAAGCTGAATAGAATTAAATCTCATTAGTATTTGAATAGGCTACCAGAAAATCCCAGACCAGGAATTTGAAAAATATATTCTGAAAGAAAGTCAATAGTGAATTACTTTCACATTCTTACCAAGAAAATCAAAAGGCATTGTCTGGGAAGTCACCAGGAGTTGAGTTCAGGAACTTCATGTAATTTATTTGGAAATAAGTACAGTATTCTTTTATTCCAGTGGAATTTACTTTTAATTAAATTTATAACAAATAGAAACCAAGAAGCAGCATTCCCAAAGCTATTCAAAATAGTTGTTCTATGTTAACTGCATTTACAAAAGAAAGCATGGCCACCACCAAGACAGAATTTCTATCACAAGCTGGGCCCTATACAGAAAGATTGGGGTTAATCTGGGCTAACTTTTTTGGGGGGAGGTGGGCTACTTTATTGAACTAAACAGATTAAATGTAATAAAAGAACATCAAAATTTTAAAAAGTACAAAAACCATGACAATCTGCTTACAACTAGGTGAGGTATAAACAATTACTAAGAAATATATTCTTTACCAAAAGTTTTACTGTCCTCCCATAAGGCTCTAACTACCGAAATCTTTCCCTGAGTCCTACACAGGGCATTGGATGATTCCACATGGAGTGTAAGACCCTTAAATGAGATACAGGTAGTCCTCATTTAGTGGCTGCCTCAGACAGCAACAACTGCAGTACCAACTGTGATGAAAAAATAACTTGGCGATCATTGCCTGTGTTTACGACCTATACAGCATCTCTGTCAGTCATGTGTTTGCCATTACAGTCAGTTCTATGTAAAATTCTATGTAAAATCATAAGCAGTCACATGCTTTCCCACTTAGTGACCACTTGCCTTAATCACTGAGTTGTCTGTCAGTCCCTAAACGAAGACTATCTGTACATCTTCGTTGGTCTGGGTTCTTAATTGTGATTAAGGTTATCCCTGTGATTCCGTTATTCCCTTTTGCTTTTTAATTTCCCAAATGGTTTATTATTTTATCATCTTATTTTAGCCTTAACTCTTTGCTGTCCAGCTTCTTCACATGCTAAAGCCCCCCCACTCCGGCGCAGCGGCCAGTCATATAAATCTAGGAAAATAAAAGAAATGCAAACTCGTTCGTCAAACTGCCTATCCTGACAGGCGTGCATGAGAAGCTCCTCTGTGCCTAATTGTGCCCAAGGGGTGGGGGTGGGGGGTTGCAAGCGGCCCCTGAGGCTCCCCCCAGCTGGAGCCGACCGGACAACAGCTGCTTCCTGACTGAAGGAAGCGCTGGGGCTCGGGGCCTCCGACGAGGACCTGCTGCTTTCGAGGCAGACAAGACGAGGGATGCCGCTGCTTTAATAGCAGAGCGACCGCGGCGGGTACCATCGGCCTGACTTACCACGTCCGTCAGCAAAACGCTAGGAAGAAGCGATCCCAGCAGCGGCATGCTCCTCCTCCCCGATCGAGGCTCCTCCCCCACCAGCTGACACGTCACTCTTCCGCTCTTCTCTCCCTCTCTTTGCACAACAAAAGCGAGCGACGCGACAAAGGGATCGCGCCGCTTTTCCGCCTCTGTCGTTGAAACCGCCGAACTTCATTTCCCGACTTGCTCCACTCTCCAAACGCCGCTTCGATTCTGTGGCGTGATGACCTCATCGGAGGGGGCGGAGTGAGGCGCCCCTCGCAACCATGGCAACTGTGTATCAACAAAGAGTTTTCAAGGGCGGGAGAAACTAAGCGCTGTAATCATGGAGTGCTGGGGAGAGAGAGGCGAAAGAGGTGGTCTTCGCTGTTAACCCAACCTCGCCTCTCTTGCGTGGGGGAGAGAGAGAGAGAGAGAGAGAGAGAGAAGGAGGGGGAAAAGTGATCGGTTGCGTTATTTATCAGAAACTCGGGAGGGGAGCGACAGAGGAGCCTTTTGCAAGGTGGCGCCTTCAAGTTCTGGCTGCAGAGTCAGACCGCCCCATCTTCAGCCAGTCTGAGTCGGCCTATGGGTGACTGGGAGCCAAAAGGTTAAAGGAAAGAGCGGGCAGTCCGAAAGGCCCAATTGACTCTCCGTGTCCCGTGCAAACCCTCGCTTCCAGGCGTCATTTCCGTGCTCAGCCTGTACATCTGATACGACTGACGGAGGGATTCCTAAATTGCATCACTGTATTCATTTCGTGAAATTGTAACGGTTTGGGGGGGAAGGTACAGCAAGCTGGTTTGCAAAAAAGAAAAGGTGAGGCACAGCCCTGTACAACTTGAACGGTGTGGGATCCAAGGGGATTCCAGGCACCCTTGCAACTAATAATTTAACATATGGAGATTTTTTGTTGTTGTTGTTTTGAAGTTTGCTTGATACCTGACTGGAAGGCATGGGCTTGGTCTTTATTCAGACTGGTGAAAGGGATTCGATTTGGGCCATTAGGTTTTCAAGACCAGTCACAGCTGTAGGTTATGGTAACCGGTAGGATTCGATAGAAGCTCTCCGGTCTATTTGGTTAGGTTAGATTTAAATTTTCAAATTTTAAAGATTCTTCTGGGATTACGGACATATCATTTTGATGAGAATGTTGGCGAAATATATTCCAATGAATTTATCATCAGAAAGCTCTATTATAGTCTGACTGTAAAAAAAATATATGCAGAATTCTGCATTGTGTTCTGAACTTGTTTGGAAAAGCACTTTTTTAGAGAAGCATATGATGAGTTGTAAAATAAATATACCGTTTAACTAGACAGTGATACTACCAATACTTGATCAGAGCAAAAATGCTGAGAAGCAGTAGAGATACACAGAGCTTGTCCTTTTGCAGATACATGTCCCTTCTGTTAATTTATTTTGTATTTGGAATTTGAATGAGACAATAAGGTAGAAAAATAAAATACCCAGGACTTCATATTTAATATATATATTTCATATTGGATATTGAGTTTGGCTACCTTATTTAAACCAGTTGTTTAGGAACACTGGACTAAAATCATGGAAGTCAGTACTTCAAAGACTGAAGCATTTTAATATGTGTTTTCCTTCTAGGGAGCATAATACTTTAAACATTTTCTAGAGCAAAAGTTATCATACAGAAGTAAACATGCCTTCTGAAATGGGAAAAACAGACATGGAGAGGATTGGCCTCTTTAGCGAAATGGAATATATTACTATTGGAGATAAATATGTCTCGCCATTTAACCGTAAGTACATTTTTCTATTCAGTTCAGCAATATAGGAGCATGAATTGACCTCTCTATTGCAAGAAAGGTCTTCCTTGCTGCATTTGACAAATTCAGTACGTTGGATGAACACAGAGTTAAAACGGAATGGTTGGGGCAGATTGATTTATGTTCACAATATACAAGGCATCTACACTGGCACAATCTTTATGTCTAATATGATTACAGATGTCCTAGTTGACACGTAGATTACTTATTTCATTTGATTTATTCAGGGTATCACTATAATTTTCTGTTTTTACTGTATCTCCCTAGAAAACTGGTATATTAGTCCTAAACGGTTCTTATTCTTTGCTATCTTTATTATTTACCTTTAATTGCTTTAATTTTACACATTGCTCCCATTTGTCTAGATTCCTTCGACAGTTTTGGGGGAATGGGTTTTGGGTAGTTTATTGTAGGAATGGATATTTTTTTCTTGCCTTTTTTGCATAATTTCTTTAGGAATAGATGTTAAAAGGGTTTTGATTGAGAGTTTCAGATAGAATAACACATTCCTTGATATGCATTATTTAAGATTTTATGCTGTCCTAAGGGGACAAACTACTGGTATGTTTTGTTTTTGCTTGGTTGTTTCTTTTGAATGTTCTATGTAAATTGACTAGCCATACTTTAGGCAGTGAGATTCTCAAATTCCTGGAAAAGGAGCATTCTCTCCTTCATTCTATGGTAGCACTAGATTTTCCGATCTGTAACATCTATTTCTGGGGAAAAAAATTAAATCTTTAAAGAAAAAGGCCAGGTTTGAACAAGCACTTTTTTGTTCAGACTTACTGAATGCTGTAATCTTTTTAATGGTCATATGATGATTTGTATTGAAAACTGCTTCTTAGAACAAGTGTTGAAAACAATTCATGTTTTCAAATTCAGATTCAAAACTGCATATGTGCAAAATGTAAAGCAAAATACAATCTTCCTTGAGTCAAAATCAATTTCTGATGATGTTATTGACATTTCCAGTTGCTAAGCTATTTTCCCCAGGGCAGAATTAAAACAAATGACTGAATCAATGCTGAAATTGTTCCCTTATTTTAAAGGCCCTTTTAATGAAGCTGCAAGCAAGAATAAACAAATGCTACCAGGAGGTATTAAAGAGAAAGGAGCCACCCAAGCAGGATATTTTGATCCTCAGTTTTCAAGAATTTTTGAAGGTGAAAGTTATTCAAATCCCGTTCAGTTAAGGAGAAGATACCGATTGGCTGAGGCAAAAAAAAACCTGGGATCCAGACCCTTTCTTCCCAGTAATGGAGATAAATTTCCGTAAGTTCTAAAAAAGCCACTACTGTAATATAAAAGTTATATGGCATTTATCTACTTACAGTATATTGACATTTTCAGTTAAAATGTATTTTAAGGATTACTTTGATATCTAAGTTACCACAAAAACTGGCAGGAAATTTCATTTCCTGATAAACAAATATTTATCACCGGACTTTCCATAAAGTTTTTGCTTCCATGATTCTAATTATTCTAATCTTCTTTTCCCCTAGATTCCCTCTAGTGCCACAAATACCTTTCTTCCTCTGAGATGGTTTATTTTAATTTCTGCCAATTTTCATAAACACCCCAGAAATCATTTCTAGGAAACATTCTGAATATGAATGGTAGGAATGGGGAGTACACATTGAAAGATGTAAGGAAAATTTATGAATATGTTTTTCTTTCTAACTGTGTGCTAAATTTGGTTAAGCTCCCATATTCCACAATGGGCCATGGTGACAGGGAAATTATGGCCTATGAAAGTATTGGGAAAGACTATTTTGGGATAACAAAGCATCAGCAGGAGAGAAAGGATTATCTACAATATATTAGACAAAGTACTTGCTCTGAAATAGTATGAGCAAGAAAAGAAAATCAAACTGCAAAGCACAGCACACTAAACAGCCACCAATAAGTTGGATTCCTACTCTGTGTCTTATAGTGTTTCATTTTCCTTTAGTGTGATATATGAACCTAGTCACTGTGGTTTGCATATGATAGGCATGCTTTTTAAATAATGGCTCCCAAGGATTGCAGGGATGTATATTGTCAAACTATAGAATGATTGATAGCTTATTTCTGCAAGTATTTTGTATATTTTTTGCAAATAAAGTGATTGTGATGTGTCTACCGTATTTTGGCTGTGCAATCTGAGAGGGCCTTAAAGGCTTCAGAAAAGGATCAGGGAGAACTAGACGTAACTTGCCTGCCTCTGACTTAATATTATGAATGAAATCAGGTAGAGAAATGCAGAATTACATTGAAATGCTCACCTAAGCAGAGATAGGCAATTTTTCTGTTGGTTTTTCTAAATAAAGGTAACCAAATATGACATAAAGTGTGACAGTAGCAGAGTGACATAATCAAAGAGAGCAGGGCTCATTTCTCCATCATTTTTAAAAATTATTTTAGAAGGGGGGGGTGATTTTAGCCAAAAGAAGAATACTAAAACTTAGTGCACCTTAGTGCACCTATTTTCCTTGTTTTTTTTTATGCTGCAGAGTTTTTGGTGTTCCAGAAGCTGCAAGAACGAATCTAGGGACTGAGAATCGCTTGAGGACTGTCTAACCAATTTAATCTATTTACTTTAAAGCAGAGTCAAATGTGTGTGTGTGTATGTATTATGAATATACCGTATTTTCCGGACTATAAGACGCACCTTTGTTTTTGGGGAGGAAAATAAGAAAAATGCTGATCAGGGGTGAATCTGCCTTCCGGAATATCCCCATTCAGCTGTTCTCAGAGGTGAACTTTAGCAACAGGTTTGTTGGTTGTGAGCTCTGTGCCTTGCTTCCTTTTCAGCCTCTCAAACCTCCGTTTCAGAGGCTTTTTTTCAGCCTCTCAAATGGAAATTTCAGAGGCTGGGGGGGGGGGGGGGGCTACATTCAGACTATAAGACGCACCCAGATTTTCACCCTCTTTTTGGGGGTAAAAAGATTTATCTTATACTCCGAAAAATACAGTATATCAAAAGTACATCCACCTACTTCATTTGGCCTTAATTAAATTATATTAAATATAAATATTATTATCCCTTTAATGTATTTTTTTAAAGATAGGTCACTCTTAGTAGAACAGGTACACTAGGATTGTAACTTGTTTATCTGAAGCAAACATATATTTATATTTATTATGTTATGTTATATTATTTGCATATTTAATAGAGCATAGAGAATGCTAATCTCCGAATTCTTTCTGTGTCTCAGGTGTGGCATAGGAACCTACTACGGAACAATTAGTGGCCCATGTCCCTTCTTCAGTGCTCAGTTGAAAGATAAGATTGCATATGTACAACCAGGGAAAAATCTCTATACCAGTCCAGGGAAGAAAGGAACTGGCTATGGGTAAAACATTCTAGAATTATAATATCAAATATATCTTTTTTTAAGGGAAGAGATAGTTGAATGTTGCTGCTATCACTGTTTTATTTCTGTATCTAGGTATCCAAATCTCACCATAGGTAAACCATATACACATTCAGTTGAATTGTTTGACATAGGAAGAATAAATTTTAAGGTAAAATTCAATTGGATTTCTGTTTTATTTTATCTAGGTTGATAACGTATCTTATTCCTTCTAATTGGACTTTATTTGGTACCATGCTATAAAATTATACATCTTTAACCTTTTATTTGATAAATAAGAATACATGTTGTATATTATTTCAATATATGTTCCATTAATTCATTATTTTCTCAGCCTCGATAGTTATTTTTGATGCCATCAATACAGTTAATGGTTGAATAGTGGGCTTTTGCAGCTTTCCCTGTTAAGATTAACTTCATCAGTTAAAAAATTATAGTGATTATCCCAGAAGTGGTATGGATTGTATTAGAGCCATATATGGATTTATCCTTAATGTGAAACCTGTTTTAAAAAGCTCTTTTAAGTGGTGAAGAAAGGGGAAACCATGCTGCTTTTTTATTACTTTGGTGAATTTCCTTCTTGTACATATTTGCTTTGATGTTATGATGTCCAAGGTTCTGCCTTCTATATATTTGGCTTGATATTTCTAATACTCATTAATACTAATTTCCTATCACATTGCATTTATAACTTCAGAAATGCAATCTCATGTAAGTTTGCTCAGGAATAATTACAGTTATGTAGAGCTTATCCAGAAATATGTGAACATAGAATTGCAGACTTAATCTTGCCCCTAGTTTTGGTTAAGGTGTTGAAGAGCCTGATGTGACATTTTCCATTTCTAATTTGCCCAGAAAATATCTGAAGAACATCGCAATCTGATGAAAGGTGGACCATTCAAGCTAAATCTTTATCCCCGAGAATATTTCGATACAAATCCTTACCATGATGAAGGGCCGCTTCCTCCACCAAAAAGGCCACCTGAAAAAGTACCCATTCCACATCCTTTTAAGCCAAGTTCTCCAGCTAAAAAGGTGTGCTTGTTAATAGTCAAACTTCTCAAGAAATTTTTACTGCAGATATTTTTGTTGAGCCAAGAAAACAGGTTATGTGTGATACTTACTGCAATGTAAAGGGCTATATTTATTGGGAAAAATAAAGCCAATTAATTTTGGAAAACAGCACATCTGTGTGCTCATCATAGTTATAGAATCATCATAGCTTTTTCAGATTTAATCCAAATAGAGATCCAAGAAGTGACCCATCCTGGAACCCCTTCCTTTACGAGAAATAAAATCAGCAAAAAAAAAAGAGGAGAGAATTTCCATAGATGTTCATCTATTATAAACCAAAATCAAATAATAACTCTCATGCTTAATGTGTTGTATGAATCAGGATTCCTTCCTTAATTTTACAACTGGGTGTGGCTAAAGCAAAGTATGTAGTCATGAATTTAGATCAGGTAGACCAAACTTCAATTTGGTTTGGCCATCATATGTACAAAGGCTGAAGTTCTGTTCAGCAATACTGTAGACTTCCCTCACAGTGTTGTTGTGAAAATTGCATAAATATATCTTGGAGGAACAGTAAAATTACTGTGTTAACTAAGGTCATCTAGTATTTAGCTAATATTGTAATTCAAATGCTACATTAAAATGATAGATTCCTTTAAATTAAGCTTGATTTTTTTTAACTTTGTGCGTGTTCACACTATTATCTTGGCAACAATACAGCAGTGGTTTATAGTTGCCTCTTTCAGGATTTTCTTTCCTACACTGGTCTATAGTCCTGCTTTTTGTAAGGGTATCATGACCAAATATTATTCAGGACAGACCTGTTTATATTCTTGAGACCAACTCTTGTAAGTCTATTATTTTGTGATTCTCTGTGAAAATAAATTAGGTGCTATACTTGAAGTAGGCTTTCATATTACTTTGTACTCAGCTCATAATGCTGCTAAATTCATGTTTGTGTTTTGTATGGGTGAAGTATTCTTTTTAAAGTCTGCAGTATTTAACATTTCTTCTTGTCCTTTTAGCCAGGAGGCATGAAAGCAGGCACATTTGATCCATTTCCAACTCATTCTACAGACCCATATGGCGTTAGAGTGCCTAGGGCTTCCACAACTAATAAACAAGGAAAAGTATTTCACCCTAATGCTGGAACTAAGAGCAGACCAGTAAGAAGTATTATGGCCTTAAACATTGAAAAGTAAGTACTGCCAAATTGCAGTGTTTAATTTCTAGGAAAAACTCTGCAGTAGATATTCTGCAACCTGGTAAACTATTCCCTTAATTTCTATATAATGTTCTGTGAAGATTCTCTTGCTATTTAACTCAGTGGGGAGGGAAATGTGTTGAATTTCTCCAGATGTTTTGAAGAGTTCTTGTTCTATTTTATAAAGCTGAAGCTTGAATCCTGACACTGATGAATAATGGAATAATGAAAGCTGTTTATTTAAATATGGGATCCTGATTTAGCTAATTCTAATAAAATCATTAAGAATCTATACCATGCGTGACCTATTAGACCAAATGCATTGTAACTCAACATCATATAAAGCCCTTCTCACTTATTTACATATGTACCCACCAGTGGTGGGTTCCTCTCGGTTCGGCCTGGTTCCAAGCCGGTAGCGGTGATGATATGACATCACCGAACTGGTTCTGCCCCCCCTCCAACCTACTCACCTCTGCGATGGCAAACCTATGGCACGCGTGCCACTTCTGGCATGTGGAGCCATGTCACCTGGCACCTGCGGCATCCCGTTCCTTGTCCGGGTTTCTGGCATGCATGTGCACGTGACGATCAACTGGCCTTTGTGCATGTGGCAGTGCCGGAAACCGGAAGAGCTGGTCTTTCGTTTTCCAGCGTACGCATGCGTGGCAGTAACCAGAAGACTTTCTTGCCTTAGATAGGATAAGTACCTTATCCAGCGTGTGCATGGCCCCTGGGCACTCCTCTTCTTGGTCACGGCCCTGACGAAGTGCTCCCTTTTTGGCATTTGGTGCCGCATGTGCACATGCACTCTCCCTTTTCGGCACTTGGTACCAAAAAGGTTCGCCATCACTGATCTACCTCATAAAATATTGCTATACTGGGCAATTGACTGTAAAACAGAGAAGTGTTTTTGGGTCAATGGCTGAAGGCAGGTTGTTTTTAATCTGAACATCATAGGATCTGAGTTAGAAAAAATGCTGTATTAAGTTTATTTAAAGAAAAAAAATCAAAACTTGAATTAGATTATTACTGAAAATTCATAAAATGCAGAATAGTAGATTTCAGGCATTCTTGAGAAGGAACTTTTTACTTTAGCAAAATAGAATGTTTATATCAAGTTAAATCTTGTGACACTTTGTTATATTTACATTTCAGGTCATTAAATGTAACTAATTACATGAATCCCCGTGTGATGTCATATTAACTGCATAAAAGCAAAGTGAACGAATGAACTTTCTGGACTGCAAACAGTAACAGCTCAAGTAAATAAAAGTTTTGTGGCTGAGGGAGATGTGTCAGATATAGCTATCTGCCTTCATTTTATAATTGATAGTATAGTTATTGATGATATATATAAAATTAATTTAGATAAGTTATTTACATTGTGTATATTGGATAGTGTTCGTTTTTTTTTGGTGAGTTTTTTTTTCAGCCATGAAAAGAACAAATACTATTATTTATAATTGTCCTGTCTTTTTTAAAAATCTGAACATAGTTATTAAATAATTGCTCTATTAAAACAAACTTCTCTGAATTGTAATTGCTCTCGAATGAAAATTACTAATAACCTAGGCAACTCTGAATTGAAATATTCTTCAGACATTTAAAATGAAAGCTGAGAATTTAACTTCATAGTATCACTGTCTGGAATTAGACTTGCTAACCTCCTTTCCCAATTTAGAGCTTCTAAAGCTTTACAGTGGGTGAAAAGACCCAAGTTTTCTTTTTGCTGCCTCCCAATAATGTGCAATAAAAGTCATCCAGTGAGTTATCAAATCCCAGACTTTGTGATGAAAATGAAAAGAACTAAAAAATCAGTTTTAGTCATTGTGTCTGTATTTTATCTCTAGATAACAAATAAGAGTTATCTGTCTCCAAATACCAGTTTTGGGAAGCATAGAGGGGAGAACTGTTCCCTTTCTTTCATACTAATGAGCATTTTTGCTGGCTGATTGTTTGCTGTAAAAAATAGGATGCTAGATTGCTGAAGCGTTTCTGATTCAACATAACATTTTTCTATGTTAAAGTTAAAGCCTGTGCTCATGTGGAAGTAAACCCATTGAAATCATTGCAAGATATGTCTGTGTGTGTGTGCGCGCGCGCGCATGCTCGCGCTGAATGATTACCTATGACTGTTACATTCTCATTCCAATCTAGGGACAAGATGTTGCCAGCTTTGAAGAGAATACAATGAAATTTGAGTTTCAGGACTTTAGTGGGATTATCTCTTAAACATAGTAGTACAGAATTGGGCTATTTATACAATTATTGATAGGTTAAAGTGCTTATAATTATTTTAAAATAATATTTCTGACTGAAATATTGCTAGTGGTTTATATATTTCATTGATACAAGAATTTAGTTGGCATCCATTAGCATAAATATAACATTCTTCCTGTGGAAAAAATAATGATCTAAAATATAACTGTTTTTTTGTAATTAATGCATAGGTACTTTTCATTGATTAAAACTCATACGATTAATCAAGATGTTTGAATAACAAACCTAATTACATTTGTCTTTTTTAAATTTGTTTTGCTCTAACTATTAAAATAATAACATATAACAACATTAAGGAGAAATCATTCTTTATTTAAAGAGGTTTAAATGTAGGTTGGTTTAAATTTGAATACATTAGTTGAATTTCAATTTTATCAGAAATGCTATTTCTTCTATTGTATATTTATATATACATACATGAATGAGATCCTCTTACCCATTTAAAACCACATATTAATTTCTGCTTTTGTGATTGTTTAATTTATGATAGTTAATCCAAGTTATTCTTAATCCAATAGTTATTCTTGAGTTGAGTTCTTAAATTGAACAGTCAGAAATATATTTCTTTCTTAATGTCTTTGTTCAGAATTTCAAAGCATTAAGGAGCAGAGCAAAAAATACTGCATTTCTTCCACACAATAACAGGAAAGTCCAAGACACCAGTAATGGCATTGGAACAGCTGATTGTAAAAGTACTATAGTGATTCTTGACTTTGCCGTGACTTGTCTCTATACTGAGTTCTTCTTCCAGCGTCGTTTGGATTTCAGCAATCTTTCCATACTCTAGCAAATTGGAAATGTTGGGAAAGTAGTTAAAACAAATTAAGTTCTAAGGAAATTGCTATCTAGACGTGATTTCTATATAGACCTTAGAATATAGAATAAGTTTTCCCTAGGTAAAGGATAACACAAAGATGTCTTGAGAATGTATTCCTAAGTAGCTTTCATGTAGTATGCAGAAAGTCTAATATTATGTAACTTAAGGATCATTGCGTGCTCTTAGTTCTTAATTTATAGAAGACATTAATGACCAGAGGTTGCCCTTGAAAGATACAAATAAACAATATTCACAAAATATACTTGTGTAAAGTCCCTTAAATAAGAGTACATTGATGATAAAAAGTGGTAGCTGCTGATGGCAATGTTCCAGTCTCTACGAGATCATTCAAAATTTGAAATTTATATATGAAAATTAATAGAATGATGTAAAATCTTTTTTCCATTATTTAGAAAATCAAAATTAAAAGTAGATCATAGTCTTTTATGTTAACTTTCTACTAAAAATTAATCCTTTCGTATCTATACTTCTGTCCAATATTCTTTCAAGATAGTTCTTTGCATGTACTTTAATTTAAAACCTAGAATTCAATGGTATTTATTCTTAGGAACATGTATAGCATTGCAAGCTGAACTAGTTTCCTATTTAAATGTGAAATGGTCCTGATTTGAACATGTTCAAATTTTCAGTCCTTCAGATTTGAACATGAATTTAATTTTTTCTTGAAGAGTATAAATAATTTGTTGTAATTGTAATATGCCCTTCAGCATTTACAGAAAAATATCCTTAAATTTTGGAACACAGGTGTTTAGTTCTGCTTTGACTTACTACATTGTGAGATATGGAAACTTCCCTCTACCTCTCTGAAACCCAAAAGACAATTATACAAGAGAGTGGAGATAGAGAAAACCTCACCTCTCACTTTCATGTCATAAGAATAAGGCAGGGGATGAATGAGTGCCCTGGGCAATGGAAATTAGACAGACTGTATTCAGCTACTGTAAAGCGCAAGGAGATAAGGCCTTCTATACTCCCACAGTATATTTATGAAGGTTGTACTCAATCCAGCACATTATAGAGCAGAAAAAGAGCAAGGAATATAATTGGGGGAGAAAGGAAGATTGAGAGGAGAAATATCTTTTTTGGTTTAGAGGTATTTCAAATTGGAAAAAATGAAGAAATCCCCCTGGAAGAAGAAATAATAAAGAAAATATTGGTCTGTGCCGAAATGGACAGGCTGAAATTAAAAACAAGGGTGAGACAGAATACTTTGAAATACGGAACGAATTGTATCAATGGTTGAAAAGGAGGAAAAAGAGTCGGAGAAGAAAAGATTTAGGATTTGTAGAATAGAAAGTGGATAATATTTAGATAAAGATATAAATGAGGACAAGGGATATGGTTATAAGATCAAAATAGCAATGTATGATAAGTAGTAATTATATTTGTTGTTATGTTAAAAATATGTATGGAAATGACAAAACTGGGACGGTCACACCGTATCCAATGTTTTTAATGTTTATTTAATAAAAAACTTTTTATAAAAAATAACACATTTAGATTGATTCAGATGATGATTCATAATAAATAACTGATTCAATTTGGATTTTTGAATCTGAAACATTCTGTTTTTGAGCATGTGTAGCTGCATCTAGGACTAGGTAGTTCAAAATTTTCAGTGATTTATTTATTTTTTAATTCAGAAAACTGAAGTAGTTTCCTTTGATTGAATTGTTACTGAATCAAATTTTGGAATCAAAGTTTCATCCACCTTTTCTAGATAATTTCTGCCTTTAACAAAATGCCTATTCAGTCAATGCAATAAATGTTTTAGCTTTAGCAACAAACTTGATTTTTATGCACATGTATGTAGAACTATGTCCCATGAAACTCAATAGGACTCACTTTTCAGTGGTCATGAAAAGGATTCTGTAGAAAATATTTTCATCAGTTATGAGCATATTATTATCTGTTAGTTAAACTGAGCATCAATTAATTGGATAGAGCTACTGGAAGATCTACAATGCTCTCATATGATATAATATAAACTTTTTTGGCAAAGATATCTTTGATACATTAGAAATATTGTATCTGATACAATATTTAGAAAAGTAATAATATTTTGGCTTTCTTCAAAGAGTTACTAGGATTTGATACAAGAAGGCTTAGCTTCTGCCTGTCCATCATAACTGCAGAAAAAACAATTCTACCAACCTGCCTTCCATTGAGGACCTGTATACTGCACAATATTTACAGACCCCTGGCATCCTGGACATAAATTGTTTCAACTCCTATCCTCAAAATGACGCTATATAGCATTGCACACCAGAACAACTAGTCATAAGAACATTTTTTTCCCAAACCCCATCACCCTGCTAAACAAATAATTCCCTCAACACTGTCAAACTATTCACTAAATCTGCATTTACTATTAATCTTCTCATCATTCCTATCTCCCATTTCCTCCCACTTACGACTGTATGACTGTAACTTTGTTGCTTGTATTCTTACGATTTATATTGTTTCCTATAATAATTTGTTTGCTTATTTGTACCCTATGACTATCATTAAGTGTTGTACCTTATGATTCTAGACGAATGCATCTTTTCTTTTTATGTACACCGAGAGCATATGTACCAAAGACAAATTCCTTGTGTGTCTAATCACACTTGGCCAATAAAGAATTTTAATCTAATCTAATCTAATATATATATGGAATATTATTTCAAAAGTTACCATAAAGCTTAAAGAAAAGTGGTAGTAATTAGATAAGAGTTTTAAACAGGTTTCAAAGATGTTTTATTATAGTGTCTTTGAAGAATTGATTGATGGAGTTTGCCTGGAGCTGCCTAGAAAAAAAGACAGTTTTCTTTACAAACAAAATCAAAGGAGGCAATTTGTGATAGCAACAAATCTATACAGCAATAGTGCTAAAATGTTATCTGAGCTATGAATGTTTATTTCTAAACAATAGTTCTCAGTTATATTCGCATGCCTTCTAATGATTAAAATACATGGCCTAATTCCACATTCAGTTCAGTAGATCATCTAAAACTCTTTCCTTGCCAGAACTGTAAATTTAAGTAGAACTAGAGCTTTAGAAATCTCTTACAAAATATCTATTGGTTACTTTTGTGAAAACTTCACTTCCCTAATTTAAAATATAGATATATAAAATGATATATAGAAAAAGGTCAATATGAATATACTTATATTCTCAGTTCTCAATATTGGACATACACAAAAATAAGTGTGAAAGTTTGCAGAAAAGAGTCCCTAAAATCTTCATACCCATCTATCTGCCTGGCTAAAGGAGAGTAGTACCTGGCTAAATTTCCCACTAAAGGTCATGGTTGGTTCACCTTGATTTGCGTGTACATTTGTATGTGTCAGAACAGAAAAACGTTAAGCATGCATATGCTTGTATGCATATGCAATGTACGCATATGAATGAAAAAGGCTCTGCTGAATACGATGCTGAGTCCCTTCAGCTTGATATATTAATATTGGCATTGGTTTCCTCACAGTTATAGTTTAAGTACTGTATTCTTCAGATAAGTACAATTTGTTAATACTTAATTTAATAATCATTTAAATCAAACTAATTAATTAATTATTCAAATTAATTTAACTAAGAATTTAAAATAGATTTTTAGCAATGGCACTTAGGCTTATATATCAGCCCATAGTGCTTTACAGCACTCTCTGGGTAGTTTACAATGTCAGCATATTGCCTCCAACAATTTGGGTCCTCATTTTCCAGACCTCAGAAGAATGAAAGGGTGAGTCAACCTTGAATTCTGTCAGGATCAAACTCCAGGCTGTGGGCAGAGTTTGCCTGCAATACTACACTTTAACCACTATGTCATGAGGGCTCTTAAAATATATATCAGATAACAAAACTTACCTGGTAGATCGCGCATTAAAGAAATATGTTGATACCTAGATATTTCTTCACAAATTTGAGTAGAATCTAGAGAGAAATCATTTTTCTTTTGGCTTCTAGATTTGCACTCTTGCTTATATTGTTCATTGGCCAAAGTAGTAACTTGCTCTTTGAGGTTAGCATTGTTCTTTTGAAGACGCTGTGCTTCAAACCTCAGTGCATCTCTTTCATTCTCTATAGAACGTGTTACATTTTCTTTTAGTAAGAGCGTTTCACTCAGTTGTCTTATTTTATGCTTACATTCATAGGTTTCCTGTTTAAATTCATTCAGCTGCTTCTTGAGAACCTTGTTGTCTTCTGTAATGGTAGTTATCATGGTTCTTAGTCGGTCACATTCTCTTTCAGTATTGGATAAAGTAGTTTTCAAAACTCCACTTTCTATTTTTGCATTTTTACGTTCAGTTAGAAGCTTTTCCTCAACTTGAGCTCTGTCTGTCTGGGCATCCTGGAGTTCTTTCTCCAGCACTTTTTGAGAACTCAGTGCCACATGTAATGTTTTATCACAATTCAGTTTTTCATCTTTAAATGACTGTAACATCCTAAGAACAGCTTCCATATCTGATACTGCAATCTTCTCATTTTCTTTCATTTTTTGTATCTCATTCTGTTTTTGTCCAAGCTCTTTTCCTAACAATTGTTTTTCTTCTTTAAGTTGGCAGATTTCATCTCCCAATGTCTTTTTTTCTTCTTGAAGTACTAAAACTTTATTTTCCAAAGATCCTAAGGTTGCAATGAGATTACTTTTTTCTTTTGAGAAAATAGCCAAACTTTCCTGGGCTTTTTGATCTTTCTTCTGAAAATAATTTACATCTCTCATTATCCGCTGATTTTGATCATATAGCTGGTCCTGCTTTTCTTCCAGTGCTAACTTTTGCTGTTGAAGTTCTTTGCATTTCTTCAGTAATCGCTTTAATTCTTTCAGGCATTCCTTGCTGTCTCCCTCTGATTTAACTAATTTCCCTTGAAGGTTATTATTTTCATCATGCAATTCCTTAATTTGATTCTGATATTTTGAATTTTGCTCTGTCAGACACTGTATAACATCAGCAAGAGGTTTCATTTGAATCTTCATGTCTTCATGTAGAATCATCTCTTTTTTCTGACAATAGTCAGACTCTCCCAAGGGCAAGTGTAGAAGTCTACGGCTTTCAGCATAATCATCAGGTACAGAATTTATATCAGAAAATTCCAGATCCATATAGTTTTGTAACTCTTGATTTGATTTAAGCAGCTGTGTTTCATTTTTTTTTAGCACTTTGGAGAACAGATTTATCTGCAATTTGTCAGTTGCACTATCTTTCAAGAGATGTTCTTTATTCTTATATTTGTCCTTGCCTGCTGTTTTCAATGTACTTTGATAATTTTCTGAAGATGAGGCAGTAACTGTTTGAAACTCATCTGTTGAGCCTCCCAGTTCTGAAAACCTCCTCAATTTAAAATCATAATTTGACATATCTACTATTTTTTCTATTAAATCCTGTTCTGATAAATAACCAGAATCATTGTCTTTGCCACAGACATTGTTAGAGTTCTGAAGTTCAAGGATATGTGACAATTCATGTCTACTAGCCTTTTTATCTTCCTCTTTTAAATCTTTGAAAGGACTTACATTGTCTGCTAAAGATTCTTCCCTTTCATAGTTATGGAATACTGTGGAGGGTTTGTGTTCATTGTATTTTTTTAATAATTTAAGATGTGGCATCTTTTCTGAGCCCAAACCAATGTACGATGGAGAAAAAGTGCTGTTGGCAAAATTCTTAATGTCATCATCGTTATTTAAAGACAGAACAGCTTTGTTCCTTGATTCTTGGGTATGGTTTTCTGATATTCCAGTGGCTTTGTATTTGTTTAGAATCCTGTTTTTAAATTCAGAGCTGAATTTGTTTTCTGAGCCATGACTGGTATCAGATTTCTTATCAGGATGAAGCTGCTTCTTAAAATAAAGAGCTTCTTGATATTCTCTTGGCTGAAACAAATGGGAAAAGTAGCGTATCAGAAGACTATTCAGTGCTTAAGAAACAAGGCTCAGTAAAGCTGATAGGTTGGAGACAATAGCTGCTTTTAAAATTTCTCCCCTTGCAAAAAATACATAAAAGTATGAGGATTATGCCTTTTTCCAATTATCTGTATACTTACTAATAATAATTTAAACTATTTAAAATTATGGTGCTTTTCTCTAGTTTTTTAAGTACAGAGTATAACCCAAGTACTATAGTTTGTTAAACTTCATTTTGAGGCTGATTGTTCTATTGGTGAACTGCTCTTTTACTGTTACATCATTTTTCCTGATGTCTAATGGTTTTACGGAAAAGATTGAATCAGCTACTCTTTTCCCCCAATATAGTTAGTGATGATTGTATCACAAAATATAATTAAAGAGTGTTTTGTTTAATTCTTGGAAGAACTAGTTTCAGTCAGTTTGCTTAATTTTCCCCTTGTTTTTTTACACACATACATCTCTTCCTTAAAACAAGTGGCTCATATTGGTTCCCAGAAGTTTCTTCTTCAGTTATTATGCACACTAACATCTACTGAGATTTAACAGAATAACATTTCTTTAATGTTGACCAAGCACCCTCTGGAATCTTATGCTGAGCAGGCCTTATCAATATTCCAGGAAGGTATCAGGTGGTAGCACCTATAATAGTAGTCATTTGTATTATTCACAGGGCTCATACTAATACATAGTGATTTAAAGAGACAAATTAACTACATAAATAATGAGCAATATATTAACCTTTGTAATTATTAGGCTGCCAGAACCAGAGTAAAAGACATGAAAAAGATTGTTCAGGACAATTCAAAACATTATGCTACAAGGTATTATATAGAACTACATTCTACATAAAAATGCTTGTTTGGATTAAAAATGATGGATGAATGATTCCAATAAAAAAAGTTTGATTCATAGTTTTCCCAGAGCAACAGTACACAGCTTTTAATACCACAAAGTATTTACTAGTAAGAAAAAAAAAGGAGCATACCGTAGTAATGTTGATAGATGTGGTGGGAAAATGTAAATTGTCTGGACTTTTCATATCAGTTAGATTTTTATTAAGTATATCATGAATTTCAGTTTGAACCTGAATAAACACAAATAAACAATTAAACTATCCTGAATTCTTTTTACTATTTGAATTATGATTGTAAAGTATTCTGATATGCATTTTTGTTTAACTCTGCCAATTTAAAAGTAAAAGTAAAAGTAAATTCGGAAAGACTCAGCCTTGAAGAAATTATCTGATGCTCTATTGGATGGACAGTAGTGATATTTCTGACTACACAATATAATCTATGTACAGCTTAATATGTTTAACAATAAATTCATAAACATAACATATAAAAACTCTTCCTGAATAAAACCACATTTTTTCTAGCTTCTGCACTTCTATTCTTCTGTACTAACTATACTTGATAAGAGTGCGAAGTCTTGGAAATAGAGAACAGCTCTGGTGGGACCACCAGTGAGTGCACATGTACATGTTGTATATGTACAACATGTACATGAAGAAGTCTTTGAAGGAACTGCTCTGCTCTTCCAGGACAAAGTGGTAACTTTAATGCTTTGAGAAAGAGAGGGGTTTTTTTTCTTTTCTTTTTTGCCTTAGCAGACTTGGCCTGGTTCCTCTTTCAAATGCTTTACATGTTTTGAATTCCATTTCCTTTTGCCATCTGCTTCAGGCTAAGGGGCTATGGGTTACTCCTTATTTAGAAACGGGCAGTTCAGTGCCAGATGGTTATTAGAAGAGTCTTGAGAAAACAAAATAATTTAGAGAAAGCTGTGATCAATTATGCTCATGATCTGGTTGTGGCTTTTATATATAGGAATCTGACTGACTGATATGATAAAGTAAAAATTAGAAAGGTAGAAATTCTAAGGTAGAAATTAGTCTTGATTCACCAATGTATTTGATCTAAGAAAACAAAAGAAAAGAAAACAAAAATCAGGGTACTGTAAAGAAAGTGAACTTTGTTCCATATCTTTTCAGGGTCACCTTTCAATAATATCAAGATTTTAGACACATATTTGACTTCCTCTCAGTATAACCTGGTATGGCAATCCATTTTGGAGATATGAGGAAACCTGTAATTCACCTCCCTCCTGAGTAATTACTTTTTTAAAGAAAGATTGAATTTGCAATGGAAGAAAGCAGGGAGGGGAAAGGCAACTCCAAGTACAGTACAAGAACATAACAATTTAGAAGAATTCTTGGGATTTCTCACCCTGTATTGACGTGTATATATGAAATTGATTACATATGTTTATTGTTTTTTCAATTCACTTCTTATTAAAAATAAATTATCACATACTCTTTCCTTATTTCATGAGTATTTATGAAGCACTCTTACCATGCTTACATTCTCTAAAGTTTGCTGTTGAAGCGTTTGAAATGATTCCAGTTGCTGTTGTAAGATCTACAAGTTGTAAAAATAGGTAATATTCAGCTGGGAGTGTCTCTCCTCTTTCCTTACAGAAACCTGTAATCCTGTTTTGTTCTAGTTCTCAAGAAGACTGAGTGAATTGACACAGCATATATCATTTTTGTTCTAAAGCCTTCTACTGAGCTCAATGAGATTACCTCTAGATAGTTATGGAGAAGACTGCAGATAGAAAAAAGAAAAACACTAAAAAGAATAATTTGTGTGTGGTGGGGAGGGGGTATCTATGAGTGTGTGTGTGTGTGTGTGTGTGTGTGTGTACATCATGTTTCCCAGAAAATACAACCTACCCCAAAAATAAGCATTAGTGAAAGGGGTGGGTGTGGCCAGCACAGGAGGCAGCCCTTCCCTTCCCTGGTCACCTAATGGCTGCTCAGCCCCTTAATCAGGGCCCGCAGATCAGTTGAGCCAGCAGGGCCAGGAGCTGCCTCTCGTTCCTTCCCTCCGGGCACAGCCTGTCCCTTTCAAGCAATCAAATGTCGCTTGAGAAAAAAACGCACATCCCAGGATTGCAACGCGGAAGGCTCTGGATGGAGCCTTTTTGGGATGTCTGTGTGTGCTGAGCTTGAGAAAAGGACGACAGGCAGGAAAATCCCACCCCATTTTCCTGCTGTTCATCAAAAAGACTCCATCCCAAGCCTTCACCATATCCCAGTACCCTGCAAGACTTCTTGTAGTGTTGCATGTGCGAGTCTTTTTGATGAACAGCAGGAAAATAGGGAGGGGGATTTTCCTGCCTACCATCCTTTCCTCAGTCTGCTGATCTTGAGGAAAGGATAACAGGCAGGAAAATCCTCTTCCCCATTTTCCTGCTGTTCGTCAAAAAAGCTCCATTCCGAGCCTTCAGCGTATCCCAAAACCCTGCAAGGCTTGTTGTAGTGTTGCACATGTGAGTGGCGGCCTTGCCATGAGGTTTGTCACATCAGCGCAGCCTCTTGGCGCAGGACCCTGCAAGGCTTATTGTGGCATTGCGCACACGAGTGGTGGCACCCGAGAGGTTCCTCTAGTGGCAGGATGCCAGCTGTCTGGTGTGATGAAGCTTGTGGTGATGCTTCCATTCACGAGTGCAACGCCACAACAAGCCTTGCAGGGTCCTGCTCCAAGAGGCTGCGCCGGTATGACAAACCTCATGGCAGTGCTGTCGCTCTTGCGCGCAGCTCACTCGAGTTGTGAACAGGCCAGGAATTTGGGTGGCCTTTACGCGGCTGGGATGCCTGCAGAATCCCTGGCTTCCGAGTCTGGCAAGGCCCAGACTTTGGGCTCCCATGTGCTCTTTTCTTCCCAGGCAATGGCAGTGCATCCATGGCGCGTTCAGCTCACTGAATCTGGCCTGCTGATCTCGTCTGGTGGTGGTGGCGGCGACTCTGACCCAATCCTGGCCGCCAATGCTCGGAGGGGTTGCCACCCTGAACAGGTGCCAAGTTGGAGGCTGGGAAGGGTCAGTCCCCTTATCTGGTTTCCCTCCACTGTTTCTCATCAAATGTGTATGTGTGTGTGTGTGAGAGAGAGAGAGAGAGAAAGAGAGAAAAGAGAAGAGAAACGACGGAGAGGAAACCCTTTCAAACAGCGTTGCCTGCAATTCTTGTTACTCCTCTCCATCGTGTCTGTCTGTCTGCCTCTCTCTCTCACACACATACACGCACAGAAACTTGATTGCTTGAAAGGGACAGTTGCGGTTTGCTTCTACCGTAAGCACACGCTTCCAACAATCTTCCAGAATTGTCCTTTTCTCAAGCATCACCAGCTGGGTAGAGCCACCCTCCCCCAATTCCGACGGGCTTTCTGCCTCACCAGCCCTCACTGGCTCAGCTGATCCATGGGCTGCAGTTAAGACGCCCAGCTGCCATGAGGTGACTGTGCTCCTGCACCTCAAAAGAAATAAGACCTCCCTGAAAACAAGCCCGGGTGCTTATTTTCAAGCCTAAAAGAAAATAAGACTGGGTCTTATTTTCGGGAAAACACAGGTATATATGTATGTATGTGTTATAAATCACATTGTCATTTATCAATATCAAAGCAACTTTCTCAAGCCTTTCCAGTCTATATATAGTTATTCAAATAACTTATCTAGGGTAAGTGCACACAGTAAATTTAGTTATTACTCTGCCTCGTAGTTAATTACCCACTTGAGACATATTTATGGAATGAATTCACTTATATCTTAAGATGTTCTAGTCTTAGTATTAAAGAATTATGTTTAAAATTTTTTGATGTTAAGGCTGGATAGTTCTCCGGGAACTTCTTGGCCATATAATAGGAGGAATATATGATATGACAACAAATAAAACTCTTGGAGATACCACTGTGATGATGGCAAATAAAACATTCTATCAGACCATTCATATAGCAAGCTTTTAGATTCTTTTTTCTTCCCCCCCCCCCTTTTTTTTTTTTGGCTTGTATTGGTTTATATTGTAATTGCAATCTTTAATAAAATTATTATTAAAAAGAGAATAAGCAACATAAAATTATATTTAAGCAAAGTAGCTGTACAACTACAAAACCTGCCAGCTCTATGAATGGACTATTTTAAATGTGATTGCACCAGGGGTGAAATGTAAAATCTGTTACTACCGGTTCTGTGGCGTGGCTTGGGGGGTAATGTAACTGGGTGGGCGTGGCCAACATTTATTTTTTTTTAACTTTTCAAAGCATTTTTTCTAATGCTTTGAAAAGCCTCTCTGCCAATCAGGAACTCAGCTGGGATGGTCAGAGAGGCTTTTTAAAAAATGCCTCTCTGCAGATCAGGGAACTCAGCTGGGATCTGCAGATCAGGGAACTCAGCTGAGAGAAATGCCTCTCTGCCGATCAGGGAACTCAGCTGGGATCGTCAGAGACTTTTCAAAGCATTTTTTTACCACCTCTTTGGCCAAGAGGTTGCAGAAAAAAATGTTTTGAAAAGCCTCTGATGATCCCAGCTGAGCCACCCGATCATCAGAGGCTTTTTTTTTTTTTTACTTTTAAAAGCATTTTTTCATCGGAAGAGGTTGTAGAAAAAATGCTTTTAAAAGTAAAAAAAAAAAAGCCTCTGATGATTGTGTGGCTCAGCTGGGCATGGTGGGGGGGGCGGCGCAGGGATTTTTGTTACTGGTTCTCTGAACCACCCACCGCCATCGCTACCGGATTGGGCGATCCGGTCCGAATCGGGAGCATTTCACCCCTGGATTGCACACATTCAGCTTCCAGATGTGGAAACAAATCACACATATTCAACACTATGAAATTTAAAATAAAATTCCTACTAGAATTAATTCATCTATTCTGCCCTGATCTTCCAAAATCTCTCAAAATATGAAAAAGAACTGACAGTTTTGTCCCCAATGCTTCCCTCAGCCCTAAAACACCTTGTTTTTAAAAGTGTATGTATATTTCAATAATTATACATTTAATTAAATATAATTAATTATATTTATAAATAGTACTTTTTCATTTTAATGTAAAATGCAGGATCTAGAATTTTGCTTTGGGCAAAGTGCTGAAGACAATCCCTACAATATACTGAATCAGCTGGACTGGCTGTCAGTACAAGTGTAATTGAAAGTGTTATTAGTCAACTTTGAAATATTTAAGCATGCCTTCCTAAATGAATCAGCCTTATCTTTTAACTGCTGTGCCGTTATTGCATTTGCTCGCTATGTTGAACTCTGCACCAAAGTGCTAACTAGATTAATCTTTTCTGGATCCATGTTCTGCCAGTTTTGCTTTTTACTGCTTAATTACTTCTCTTTGCTGCTGGATCTTGTTTTTCAAATGTTTGTTATTGGTATCTGTTGTACTTTTAAATTATGTTTGGCAAAGTTCTGCAGATGTTTTTTGAAAGAAGAAAGGGAATTATACATTTTTAATTAACAATCAGTATATAGACATGTATAAGAGCTGCCAATTTATTAGTTCTAACCTATGAATTATTTTATAACTAGCATCTTCTCATCAGGCTATTTTTTATTGATTTTTGCTACATATGAATTGCCTTTCTTCTAAAAAGTTATATAAAAAAAGAACAGAACAATAAGAATAAAAACCACCACCATCACCACCACAAACACCATGAAGGCATAGAGATAAAATAGAATGTCTGGCTATTTTAGTCATTATTTTGTTATTTCCTATTTTGGGGTCTAGCTATATTGGTTTCATGTCCCATAATTCCCAGAGAACATGGTCAAATTATATGAAACAAACCAACAACATATATGAATTGTAAACAAGCATATTTGGTAGCTACAAGATTAGGGAAGTTCAGAAAAACATAGTCTTTGTCCTTACTATTCCAAAGAGGTAAGCTTACTTCCAGTGTTGATTGTGGTTGAAGCTGACCATCTCTTCCTGAAGTTAATATTTCTGAAAAATCAAAAGAACAAATCCTGCATATGTAATGTTTAGAAAATTTAGATATTAGGAAAGAAGCCTGCAAGGAACATTAAACAGAGAAAATCTCAGTTCAGCGCAGAAAGTTTAGTACTTAAATTTTTGTTTGCTAAATGCATATTAAAAATAATTCCCAAGATCTGAGATCTACTCCTGTATAGATCCAATTGGTTTGAATGAAATATCTTTGAATTAATACTTTACACTAGTACTATACATCAGGCTAATATTGGGAGGAATAAATGTCAGGCAGAACTTGCCGTCTGTTCATTGACATCATATATCTATGTGTTGGATGTTCCATAATTACAAACTACAATATCAGTTTGGCCAGAGTTTGGCAACTTCCTGCTTTGATGGATAATAAGCTTAAATATATATATATTTTAAAAATCCTCCTACAATTTATGTCTTCATTCTCATGTTTTTAGATTGTTTCCTGAAACAGCCATTAGGTAGATGCACCAAAAATCACACACTTTCTGTGGGTATTTCAATAACAGATACAGTTCAGGGGCAGAACAACCTTTTATGCAAGCCCAATCTAAATCTAGCTTTCTACACATAACCAGTCAGACCAGCTACTTAGCTTCAACTGACAATTCCTTTGATTGTAGTCTTTCTTTGCAGCCTATATCCTGCCTGCTGTTTTTGCATAATACCCAAATGACATTCAATTGTAGTAATTGTAATTCTAATTGTAGATTATCTACACGTAAGTGATGACATAAAACGGGAAATATCCACATATCATCCCACAGAGGGCAAGCATGACACTGTCTCCCATGATGGACAGAAACAAACTTGCCTTGCCCATCACTTCTGAAGCACATCTGTAGCAACTGCACCTGGAGAAGGAGCGTGCTCACTTGGAGCCCCTGCCTGGATTTGGGCACCAAAAAGCTACCGTCCTCCTGGACAGCACGAGCTCCTCTCCTTCCCGCAGAGTGGGCTGATTCTTCTTGGTCAACCCCCACCCCCACGTCCCTGCAACAGCCTCCGGATTATGAAACGACGCCCCGCGTTTGGAGCGAAAGGAATCCCTCACCCGCTCACTCCCTCGCCCGCTTTTTCACCCACCAGGCGGCGCCGCGTCTAACTCACGAGAGTGAAATCCGGCTCTCATCTTGTCTCGCGTCCGCCCACGCGCACCTCCTCACAGTCAAACGCTGATGCGCAAACCGTCACTCGGCCCAAAGCTACCTGCCGTTGCCTGGCAACGAGTTTCCCTGGAAACGCAGGGAGGGGATAAGGCGGGCGGAAGGGTGCGGTTGGTTGTCCTTCGGAATCCTTGCATTTAGTCGCCTCGAGAAGGACGCAAATGTTTTGAATGGGGCCTGGTTTTCTCCGATTAATAAAAGTTTAATAAAGGTTAATGCCCGAAGCTGCAGCATTTGCGTGGGTTGTTTGTTCTCTTCCTTGAGCTTTTCTACATCAAAAGTATTTTTCCAACTTGTACCCAGCCATATATGGTGATGTCTAGGCTTCGTTAGTTAACAGTTACAGAGTTGGAAGGTCATCTAGTCCAACGTCTTGCTCACGAAGGAGACCTATACTAGGGATTCGAACCGCCGACCTCTCTGATCGACAAGCTCAGCATCTTAGCCACTGAGCCACCTAGCCAGACATCTGACTGTCTTAAAAGCTACACTAGGTGTGCAAAATAAAGAAAAAACACTAAACAGGGTGGGCTGTTTATTTCATAGACACGAGGCAGGCAATTTCACAGTAAGCTTACACTGAAATGCTAAAATAAATAAATGGATTGAAAAGAAAATCGCCTCCCAAAGCATTGCAAACCATCTGGCATTGTCGCTAAGAAAATGATATGGATATCCTGTGAAGGGGGTCACCAAGAGTCAAGTTTGATTCAAAAGCAAAATTTGTTCATTGGATCATGTGGAGCAAATGTATATAAGAGGTTTAGTTCCATCATGTATATTTTTTTTAATAAAGAGAAAAGTAGGTAGAGTTTTTAAGTTCTTATACACAGCTCAAAAAAATAAAGGGAACACAAAAATAAGACATCCTAGATCTGAATGAATGAAATATTCTTAGTAAAATACTTTGTTCATTACATAGTTGAATGTGCTGACAACAAAATCACACAAAAATTATCAATGGAAATCAAATTTATCAACCCATGGAGGTCTGGATGTGGAGTTACACTCAAAATTAAAGTGGAAAAAAACACTACAGGCTAATCCAACTTTGATATAATATCCTTAAAACAAGTCAAAATGAGGCTCAGTAGTGTGTGTGGCCTCCACGTGCCTGTATGACCTCCCTACAATGCCTGGGCATGCTCCTGATGAGGTGGCAGATGGTATCCTGAGGGATCTCCTCCCACACCTGGACTAAAGCATCCCCCAACTCCTGGACAGTCTGTGGTGCAACGTGGCGTTGGTGGATGGAGTGAGACATGATGTTCCAGATGTGCTCAATTGGATTCAGGTCTGGGGAACGGGTGGGCCAGTCCATAGCATCAATGCCTTCGTCTTGCAGGAACTGCTGACACACTCCAGCCACATGAGGTCTAGCATTGTCGTGCATTAGGAGGAACCCAGGGCCAACCGCACCAGCATATGGTCTCACAAGGGGTCTGAGGATCTCATCTCGGTACCTAATGGCAGTCAGGCTACCTCTGGCGAGCACATGGAGGGCTGTGCGGCCCCCCAAAGAAATACCACCCCACACCATTACTGACCCACTGCCAAACCGGTCATGCTGGAGGATGTTGCAGGCAGCAGAACATTCTCCACAGCATCTCCAGACCCTGTCATGTCTGTCACATGTGCTCAGTGTGAACCTGCTTTCCTTTGTGAAGAGCACAGGGCGCCAGTGGCGAAGTTGCCAATCTTGGTGTTCTCTGGCAAATGCCAAACGTCCTGCATGGTGTTGGGCTGTAAGCACAACCCCCACCTGTGGATGTAGGGCCCTCATACCACCATCATGGAGTCTGTTTCTGACCGTTTGAGCAGCCACATGCACATTTGTGGCCTGCTGGAGGTCATTTTGCAGGGCTCTGGCAGTGCTCCTCTGTCCCTCCTTGCACAAAGACGGAGGTAGCGGTCCTGATGCTGGGTTGTTGCCCTCCTATGGCCTCCTCCACGTCTCCTGATGTACTGGCCTGTCTCCTGGTAGCGCCTCCATGCTCTGGACACTACGCTGACAGACACAGCAAACCTTGCCACAGCTCGCATTGATGTGCCATCCTGGATGAGCTGCACTACCTGAGCCACTTGTGTGGGTTGTAGACTCCGTCTCATGCTACCACTAGAGTGACAGCACCACCAGCATTCAAAAGTGACCAAACCATCAGCCAGAAAGCATCGGAACTGAGAAGTGGTCTGTGGTTACCACCTGCAGAACCACTCCTTTATTGGGGATGTCTTGCTAACTGCCTATGCTTTCCACCTGTTGTCTATTCCATTTGCACAACAGCATGTGAAATTGATTGTCAATCAGTGTTGCTACCTAAGTGGACAGTTTGATTTCACAGAAGTGTGATTGACTTGGAGTTGCATTGTGTTGTTTAAGTGTTCCCTTTATTTTTTTGAGCAGTGTATTATGATCTTTAATTGTGCTCATTACTCAACGTCATCACCGCGGTGGTGGTTGACACCCCTAGACTTATGGTCATGGGGGATTTAAACCTGCCGTCCATGGGTGAGATGTCTGAGGTGGCTCGGGAGTTCATGGCTTCCATAACAGCTATGGACCTGACCCAGTTAATTCATGGCCCTACCCACATGGGGGGAAACATGCTGGACCTGGTTTTTGTCTCTGGACAGTGGTTGAGTGATCTTGAGATAGGGGATATAGTCACCAAGCTCTTGTCATGGTCTGATCACTCTCTCCTTCGCCTTGACCTTCAAACCGCTGCACCCTGCTGCAGGGAGGCGGAGCCAGTAAGATGGTTCCGCCCCAGGCGCCTGATGGAGCCTGACAGATTCCAGATGGAGCTTGGGCCATTCCCTGAGGCTCTGGCACACGCCTCGACTGGAGACCTAGTGGCTGCCTGGGATAGGGCGGCCGCTGGAGCTCTGGATTGGGTCATGCCTTTGCGGCCTCTGACCTGGCGCCGGTCTCATCTGGCTCCTTGGTTTACTGAGGAGCTAAGGGAGATGAAGCACCGGAAAAGATGCCTAGAGAGCAGTTGGAGGGCCAGCCTTTCTGAATCTGACCGGACACTGGTAAGATCTCATATTAAGAATTACCTAGTGGCGATAAAAGCAGCAAAATGTAATCATATTGCTGCTCTTATTGCATCATCAGATAACCGCCCAGCCGCCCTGTTTAGGGTGACCCGCTCCCTGCTCCACCAGGGAGCGTGGGAGGACCTCTTGGAGGGTAGAGCTGAGGACTTTGTACAGTATCTGTATAACAAAATCACTCAGATTTGGGAAGACCTGGACTCCGACTGGGTAGTTTCAGGGGGGATGACTGAGGCAGGTCTTGAGAATGTTATCTGGGATGAGTTTGATCCTGTGACTCCTGATGACGTGGACAGGATTCTAGGCAGACTGAATGCGACCACATGTTTGTTGGACCCGTGTCCCTCCTGGTTAGTGATGGCTTCCCGGGAGGTGACGCGAGGATGGCTCCAGGGGATTATAAATGCTTCATTGGGTGAGGGTGACTTCCCCGCCGCCTTGAAAGAGGCGGTGGTGAAGCCTCTCCTCAAGAAGCCTTCCCTGGACCCGGCAGTGTTGGCAAATTATCGTCCGGTCTCCAACCTTCGCTTTGTGTTGAAGGTTGTTGAGAGTGTGGTTGCACGACAGCTCCCCCAGCACCTGGATGAAACGACGTATCTGGATCCGTTCCAGTTGGGCTTCAGGCCTGGGTACAGCACGGAAACGGCATTGGTCACATTGGTTGATGATCTCTGGAGGGCTCGGGACAGAGGGTGCTCCTCTGTCCTGGTCCTATTGGATCTCTCAGCGGCTTTTGATACCATCAACCATGGTATCATGCTGCACCGGTTGGAAGAGTTAGGGGTCGGGGGCACTGTGTTGTGGTGGTTCTCCTCCTTTCTCTCCGACTGGTTGCAGTCTGTGTTGGCAGGGGGGCAGAGGTCGACCCCGAGGCCCCTCATATGTGGGGTGCCACAAGGGTCAGTCCTCTCGCCCCTCCTGTTCAACATTTATGTAAAGCCGCTGGGCGAGATCATCCGTGGTTTCAGGGTGAAGTACCACCAGTACACTGATGACACTCAGCTGTACATCTCCACCCTGGACCACCGCAATGATGCCCTTGAAGTGATGTCCCAGTGCCTGGAGGCCATGCGGATCTGGATGGGGAGAAATGGGCTCAGGCTCAACCCATCCAAGACCGAGGGGCTGTGGTTTCTGACCTCCTGATATAGTCAGTTGGCACCATCACTGACTATTGGGGGGTGAATTGTTGGCCCCCATGGAGAGGGCTCACAACTTGGGCGTCCTCCTGGATTCACGGCGGTCTTTAGAAGAGCATTTGACGGCTGTGACCGGGAGGATTTTTCATCAGGTTCGCCTGATTCGCCAGTTGTGTCCCTTTCTGGATCGGGACTCCTTACTCACGGTCACTCATGCCCTCACCACTTCCCGCCTGGACTATTACAACGCTCTCTACATGGGGCTCCCCTTGAGGAGCACCCGGAGGCTCCAACTGGCGCAGAGTGAGGCCACGCGGGTGGTTATGGGAGCGACATGGCGTTCCCATGTAACACCTTTCCTGCGCGAGCTGCACTGGGTCCCAGTGGTCTTCCAGGTGCAAGGTCTTCAATGTTTTTGTTACCTTTTGTTACCACCTTTAGAGCACTCCATGGCTTAGGACCTGGTTACCTACGGGACCGCCTGCTGCCACCAATAGCCTCCCACCGGCCAGTACGGTCTCATAGAGAGGGGCTCCTCTGGGTGCTATCGGCCAAACAATGTCGACTGGCGGCCTCCAGGGGGAGATCCTTCTCAGTGGGGGCACCTACTATCTGGAATGAGCTCCCCCCAGAGATAAGGAGGATCCCGGATCTGCGCACCTTCTGCCACGCTCTTAAGACCTTTTTATTCCATCAGGCTGGCCTGGCCTAATCTTTTCCCTTTTTAAAATGTAAATTTTAATCTGTTCTAAATTATTGGGGTGTTTTAAACCTGTCTTGGGCCAAATTGTTTAATTCGGTTTTACTTTTCTTTTAAATTTTGTATTTATGTGTTTTATCTTGTTGCTGTTCACCACCCTGAGTCTTTCGGGAGTAGGGCGGTATATAAATCAAATAAAATGAAATGAATGAAAAATGAAACAAAAGACTGCTTCCCAAACAAAATACTGGAATCAAAATTATAACCACCACCCCTCCGAAAAGTGCCAAAATAGCTTCAAATAAAAATGGAAGAAACCAAATCAGAAATTTTCTTGAAAACAATAGCGGTTTACCTGTTTGAACAGAAAAGAAAATGGTGGCAGGGAGTGTCCCCAAGAGCCAGTTCCAAAGATAAAGAGAACTGAAAAATGAAACCAAAAAGTTAATGTCCTTTTTCTGCATAAAACTTTTTTTTTAAAGCAGAACTGTTAGATGAATATGCACTTCAAGGATAACACTGATTTAAAGGTTTATATAGTTTGAAGGTAACTCCACTTCCCCCCTCCATTTTTATACAAAAATGGGCTCCAATCTTTTTGATTCAAGAAAAGAACATTTTGACAATGCTGCCTTGCACTTTTGTTGTCAAAGCAACACCCAAAAGCAACTTTAATATAATTGATTATCTTAAAAAATAACAATGTAAGAAAAACTAAAAGTCCCACTCCCAATTTCGGGGAAGCAACATTTTTTAAAAATTGTCTAAAATTTGCATAATTTAAATGGCTAATAGAACTATTAGTAGTTAAAAGACCTCCACCCCGTTTAGCAGCCCTCTGAATCTTTAACTGCTGACCAGCCTCAAAATAAACATGTAATTCTATCACTTAGATCAGCACCTCACTGACTCCATCAAAGAGCAGGAATCCCCCCAGCATAAAGGAAGATGCCAGAGATGGAATCTATATATCTGAGGGTGATCTTCTTTTCCGGAGTCCCAAAGGTGCTTTCTTAAAAGGCAACTGGGCTTTGTTTTTCCTTGAAGATGTTTTGCTTCTCATCCAAGAAGCTTCTTCAGTTCTGATGTCTTCAATCCTTTTCTTTCTCTCATCATTTCCACTAGAGAGGTTGTTCATCTTTAATGAAGATTCACATCCACTTTTGTTTGTGATGGTATGCTATCATGATACATATTTAGCAATCATTGTAGTTAAGTACAGATACGGATTCCTTAAGATCTGTTTGCAAGGCATGGTCTCTCTTTGGAGATAGATTTTCTTTTCTTTTCGTAAGTACTCCTACCTATATACTTATAGCAGGGGTGTGAAACTCGCGGCCCACGGCCCGGATGTGTCACACACTGGCCAAGCGCACCCCCATTTTAGCGAATGGGGGAAAAGTCGCAACACGTCATGTGATGACGTGATGACGTGTTTGACACCCCGCTCTATAGTTAAGAAAGAAGACAACCTTAGAGGCCCTGCTTCAGTACCTCTGAACTGTTTTATTTTCCAAGCAAGCATTGATTTTAATGACTTCTGGGATTAGACAAGTAAACTTTTTAATTTATGACCTTTTGTTGTTTTTATAAAGGATAGGGCTTATACCATTAAAAAAAAGTAAAATAGAAATTGCAGAAATATTTAGGCTTATATAATCGTTCAAAGTGGAAAAAGCTGTTGCTGTTCAAAGGACAATCTAGTCCCCTTTAGGAACAGGCATTTCAGGCTACAAATGATCTCAGGCCAACTCAATGAATTTCTGCTAGGCTCCCAAATAGCACTTGCATAAACTATATTCACAAAGTCCTTCTTACACCTGTTCAGTAGCAGCTGTGAAGGCCAACCATTGGATGTAATCCAGCACTATTACACAAGAGCAAATATGTCAAAGCTATATTTAGGCATCTCTATTACGCTGTAGTTCTTCCAATGTCTTGATTTAGTTTATTTGTTCTATGTCTTAATCCCAGGGATAGCCTATACTATTTAATTCCCGACTCTCTTATTTCAAGCATTTTAATAAGGTCATATTGAATCTTATTTTGATTGGTTATAGAATTTCACAGGTAGCAGGTCAGTTTAGGGAGTGCAAAGCCTAGTACTCTGATACAATTCTGTTTTCTCTCTTCTTGTTATCACTTCTTGTTTCTCAATTTTTTAGTGCATAAGCACTTTGGCTCATTCTCTTCTGTTGGGTCCAAAAATTAGATATATATAAACTTGATATATTGCTTAGGTAGATATGGGTGCTGGAATAGTGCTAGTGACATGAGAACATCTTAAATCAACTGAGAATTTTTGTCTGAGTCAGCATATTCACTTGTGCATTGCCTTAATGCTGGTGATTTGGAGAGGTGCAGAGGTTTTATATCTCTGTTCCATAGAAGCTTTTAACACTATTGGAGTAATATAAGATTCAGTTATAATGGAATTGGCATTATGTACCACATAGCATCATGTGTTCACCTACCTACCTATACAAAAGGCAAACATCCACATGTTCACTAAATGGCAGGAAGGAAATGCAGAAATGATCCACATGTTGGCATCACAATGAAAACACCGTAATAACATAATTGATAATCAGAATACCTTTCCATAAAATAATGGTTCTTATATACTTCCCCTTCTAAAGGCCTCATCTGAGAGGCATGGACAAAGTTGCCTGCAGCTGGGGGCTTAAAATTGAGCATCTTCAAGCCATCATTTTCTCTGTAACATTCTATGGAAGTAAAAGTTAAACTTGAAGAAGCAGTTTTATTTTATTAATGCTTTTGAACGTTGACGTTGGAGAACATTACTGAGAATACTACAGCTACCAAAGATCCTTTCTGGATCGGGACTCTTTACGCACAGTCACTCATGCCCTTGTCACCTCCCGCCTGGACTATTGCAACGCTCTCTACATGGGGCTCCCCTTGAGGAGTACCCGGAGGCTCCAACTGGCGCAGAGTGCGGCTGCGCGGGTGGTAATGGGAGCGACATGGCGTTCCCATGTAACACCTCTCCTGCGCGAGCTGCACTGGCTCCCGGTGGTCTTCCGGGTGCGCTTCAAGGTTTTGGTTACCACCTTTAAAGCGCTCCATGGCTTAGGACCCGGGTACTTGCGGGACCGCCTACTACCACCAATAGCCTCCCACCGGCCGGTACGCTCCCATAGAGAGGGGCTCCTCCGGGTGCCGTCAGCCAAACAATGCCGACTGGCGGCCCCCAGGGGGAGAGCCTTCTCTGTGGGGGCACCTACTATCTGGAACGAGCTCCCCCCAGAGATACGGAGGATCCCGGATCTGCGCACCTTCCGCCGCGCCTTAAAGACCTTACTATTTCACCAGGCCGGCCTGGCCTAATTTTCCCCCTCTTTTATAAAAGATTTTTAAAATTTTAAACATCTTTTAGTATTTATATATTCAATTTTAAATTGGTTTTAAAAGTTTGGGGTTTTAAATTTGTCGGGGCCAAAATTATTTAATTTGATTTTATTCTATTTTTTAAATTTTGTATTGTATGTGTTTTTATTGTTTGGCTGTGCACCGCCCTGAGTCCTTCGGGAGTAGGGCGGTATAGAAATCTAATAAATGAAATGAAATGAAATGAAATGAAAGAAAACAAAGAAATCAACCCAGAATTATCTCTTGAAGCATAAATGATGATGCTCAAATTATCTTATTTTGGACACATCTTATGAAAATCTAGTTCTCTAGAAAATATTTTGAAAGCTGGGAAAAGTAGAAGAAAATAAGACGATCAGCAGCAAGGGTGAGGGACTCAATTACAGTGGCGAAGGATTCACAGTTGAAAGTCCTGAAAGACCAGATTGGGGCAGATTGTCCTGGAGAAAATCTATCTACTCTATGTGGTTGCTAAAAGTCAGTATCATCTTAATGGCATATAATTAATTCATCAATATAGGAATTCTATGGTATCTTGGGAATTATGTACAGTAGCTTCAATTTTTAACACCTGAAGGAGTAAAGTTGTGAGAGAGGAGCAATAAGATAGATGTGCATTATGCCTTGAAGTTTGTGAAGCTTCCTTCTTTTGCATTGTTAAACTTTTGCTTCCTTTGGTTGTTGTCTTTACCAACCCATGGGTCTTAAATTGTGCCAGAGGACTAGCAAGAGACTGAGAAAGTATTTTGTGAAGGCTTTTGCTATAGATATGGGTGAATGTATTGAGATAATTATACAGTGAACAATGTAGAAATTCCCCACATCTCCCAACTGTTTGGTATATTTCAAAGGAGTTATAGAGAAATGTCTCTTGTAAGGTGCAACTTTTGCCAGAGAGAAGTTAAAAGTATTTGGCTTGCCCTACTAACAATAACAGATACTGTTCCCTCATTGATATTTTTTTCAACTCATGGAAACCCGAATGTGCAGCCCAATTTGTGGAACTGGGCATAGGATACTTATCTGCACCTGTAAGTAGGAAGTTGGAAAGTGCAGACAATTGCAAGACTTTCTGGTGGCTAAGGCAGAAAATCTGGATGGCGTTTAAAAGTGGTAAAAACATAACCATGATGCCAAAGCTCTTTTTCCTATTGTTAAGTGGGCTGCCATATTTTGAAATAACTGGGCAGCCCTGGGAAAATTGCTGCTGCTGGGAAACCCCCCCTCCCTTTAATATGCCAAGTGATCCAGGTATGAACACTTTGCTTTTGAATCTTCACTGTAGTCTTTTATTGGTTGGCAGCCTAATAGATAATTAAAGAACAGTTCAGTCATCTCTGTGGGCTCTCTGTGGAGAATTGCCAAGCTGACAATGTTGCATTTTAATTATTAAGCAACACTGATACCTGTCCTTGTAAGGCAACTAACACAGAACAGATCTCTCATCCAACAGCTCCAATTTGCTCCATTTAACTTGCTGAATAGTTTTCTGTCAAGCACTGCATACTAGCTCAAACCTCTGGCACAACTCAAACATGTTTCACGAAGCAAGCATTTGCTACCCATGCCTCTATTTGAAACCTTATATGCTTCATGAGTTAATAGAATTTTCTCTACCTTTTTTTCTTCTTGGCCAAACCAAAATTGCATAATAGAACAAAATACAAAATATAAAATACAAAATTGCATAATAGAACAAAATACAAACAGGGTAATTTTTGGTGGCAGAATCTGTATTTTTACAGCCTTTAGGAAGTTAGGTGTACTTTCATTCTGAGGTGTCATCCTACCCTACTGCTTTATCTCATAATTACCCATAAAAAAGATAGGGCTTCAACTGCCGTATCATTCCTGCCATCCTCATATTTTGACCTTCCACTCCCCATGGATGCCACTGGCTACAATTAGGCTTTGATTGGTCCCTGACCTGATTTTAAAATAAATTTTCTTCCCAACAGTCACACATTAGAACTGTTTGGTGGTACTTTGATTATTTCTAAAGAATTAATATTTTTTTATTATTGATCATAAACACACCACATATATCAGAATAAAATAATAAGTTGGTCCTAATAAAAACATTCTTTACTATATTTACTGTTTTCCCTTGGAGGATTGCCGTGCCTTTTTCTTTTTTAAGATAAAGTAGGCTATTCTTAATTTAAGAATACTTACTACTTGTTGTCACCGAAACCTATCAACATTCCTGCTGTCAGCTTCTTAAGACATAGGCCAAACCTGCTTGACCTTAGAAAGCTTCCTTCTAAAAACATGAAATCATTTTGTCCCAAAGAGAAGCTAACTGCTGTTAATTTGTGGTGTTCCCTTTAAAAAAAAACCTGTTTGCGATAAATGTCACCATTTCTCATACACCTTGTATTCTGTATATGGTTAATGGTAATATTGCAAGAAGAAACCATCCTTGAAAACATTTTTTAAAAAAGCTTTTTAATTGCCTTTATACAGAGAAATCAAACAAATCTACAGAATTGCAACTCTTAATAATCAACAACCATCATAATTTCAATGTATGTTAAGACCTACATCAACATACTTTAGGGCCTGTTTGTGGCCAAGGAGATTCTTAAAAACCTAATTTTGAATGGCACACTCCTATTGAACATTACAAGCAAAGCCCCTGACCCAGCTTCAGTTGCAACTAGCATCCTGGATGGACATGTGCTTGCTCATCCACAGTGAGGAGCAGATAGTGTTTGTTGCAAAGGAAGAGCAAAATGTGTACTCAGAACTATATCCTTCTACATATATAGATCCCTAACACTAGAGCAATGTGAACCATTTGTCCTGAGATAGAGAAACCCATCATTCCAGAAATGTAATCCTATTTCCATTTTGCTATAAATTCAATGGCCTGTTGCTTTCCTGGTTGATCTTTCCCTTATTGATTTGCTTATGCAGCAAAGGGAAATAGGGATAAAAACAAATAGCTGACATTATTTCAGCCTAGGAATTATTTTCCTCTTTTGCTTCCCAAGCAATAAACATGGGAAAGTTTGTCTCGTGATTGGGAAAATTGGAGTTGTAAGGCACCAGGCTGAGAAAACTTGGCAGAAGTAAAAATATAGTTGATAGGAAATGTGACAATACTTAAAAAAAAACCAGAAGCTTTGTGATTTGTGGCTGATTAAAAGAGAACTTGCTTTTTTGCTGTGCTTATTTTATACTAAATTGTGTTTCTATTGCAGCAAGCCATTCATTGACAATATGAAACTGTTGCCCTCTCCTACTGCTCTCAGTCTTCTTCATTTCTGTCTCTATCTGATTTGCTACTACTAGTTTTAATGGCTATGCATTTAGATATTCTACTTTCAGGTGCATCTCCTTCTTCCTAGCATCAGCAGTATACTTTGCCTTGAAGTTGAGGAAGAAATGGCAGTAAGTAATACTATGGCTCATGAAAACCTGTAAGCATGTGGATAGGAGCGGGCAACCACATTTATCATAGAGACTGATGCTGATATAAAAACTAATCAATGCTCATATGGCTGTAGGCTGTCTTTATAGCAGGTAGGTGTCCTTAACAAAGGATTTGTGTTTGTGGCTTGGAGGCTGAGAACATCAATGGATTGGATCCTTTTTTTGGTAATGTGTGTGCAAATATCTGAACAAAAATATAAATCATGTGGAAGAATGTAGCTGTTATGTTGACTTCTACCAGATTACCCTGACAGACATTGTGATAAAATCTTGGAAAAGCCTATCCCCTATTCCAGACTCAGAATAGTCTACTAAAACCCCCAATCCTTTTCCCTGAGCCCTCCATCCTATCCTCCTTCTCCCTCCCCCTTGCAAAGAGCAGTTTGCTGGATTTAGGCCATTAGCCCTAGAGCTGCTGTAAGCTGAGAATGCCCTGGGCATGCATGCAGGCATGTGTCTCTCCAAACAGTTAAGCCTTGGGGTAAACGGTGACAGCTTCGTAACCCTCTGGGGGCCTTGTGCGAGCCCTGGCATGAGTTTCACAGTACAACTGCCCCTCCACGAAGAAGTAACCTTTCTGCTTCAGGTTGAGATTGCAGTCGGAACAGATGAAACATTCTGGGTGCCTATACTTGTCACGGGCTTTTACTACTGTGCCACTGTTAAATGAATAATTAAAAAAGAAAAAACAGAAAGAAAGAAAAAGTCAGCTGAATGCAATTTTCAGAGACTGGGACACAGAAATCAATGACAAGTCTGCTGCTTAAGTTCCCAAGGTCAATAAATTGTGAGCGTCAGTCTTCTTCAGCTCTACCATATTCTTGGGCATGGTTCTAATCTATGATTGCCATTCTACAAGCATAGCTTGGTTAGATTCCCAACTGGAGTTAAATGAAACATTTAAAAAAAAAAGATTAAAAAAGGTTTGTGCATATGGGACATGTGGGCTTTATTTATAGCAAGGCCCCATGCTTTCTTCTTTTAACCTTTTAAAAGTATGTTAGAACAAACCTATACAATGAGTCATTAATAATATGGCATTTTGATTTCATTTGTGAGGTTTCCAGGAATCATTGGTTTTGTTTTTCCTTTTCCCTTTTTGTTCTGTTTCACTTTTATGCTCTATTTTTTACATTTTAATCTAGTGGGGAAAACTAAATGTTTATTCTGGGAGCGTTGTTTGGCTCAACCATAGAATACAGGTAGTCCTTGACTTACAACCATTCATTTAATAACCATTCAAAATTACTGAAAAAAAGTGTCTTATGACCATTTTCTGCCTTTACAACTGTTGCAGCATTCCAGTCACATGATTAAAATTCAGATGCTTGGGAACTGGCATATATTTATGACAGTTGTAGCATGCCAGGGTTATGTGATAATCTTTTTCAACCTTCCAACAAGCAAAGTCAATGAGGGAGCAGATTCACTTAACAACCGTTTTACTAACTTAACAACTGCAGTGAATCAGTTAACAACTATTGCAAGAAAGGTTATAAAATGGGGCAAAACTCACTTAACAACTATCTTGCTTAGCAACAGAAATTTTGGGCTCAATTGTTGTAAATCGAGGATTCTACCTGTATTTATTAAATGATGAATGTAATTGTAAACAAATAAACATAATCTTGTTTGAAATTATAAATGTTGTATAAATGTTGTAACAAGCTCTTTTGAAAATCAATGTTACAAATCTATGATAAGAAAATGAAATATCTTACACAATGCCATTTCCACACTTGTCACACAAAGGCACTTTCGGGACACTTCCCGCACCAGCACCCATCTTTGTGATGGGTGCTTTTACACTCCTTGTCCCACTGGGACGACCTTCTGCAAACAAAACAAAGCAATATATGTAGTCTTGGGTGACTTTTAAATAACTACCATTAGAAGTTTAAAGTGTATAAACATTTGTTTCCAACCCATGATAGGATTTTTTCATTATAATAGACATTTTTTTACAAATATTTTACCGATGAAATATGCATATGTACAACAATTTTTAATTCCTTTACTATTCAGTTATCTGTTTATCTATGTATATTTACATAGGGGGCAAATAATTACAGGGGGCAAATAATTTTTTCTTATTCACATAGGAATGTAGGTGTTTTCATCACTGCTAACTGCGTTGAAATTACTAGGATTTAATGAGCTTTCCTTTCTCCAATCTGATGTTGGGAGTCCCATGATGTTGGAACAATCTCTCTTAGAATTGCTGTGAATTCTGGCTATGTCATCCAATAAATATAACTTCAAATAAGGTAGTAGCTGGATGTATAGTGATTAGGGTACCTGGCTAGAAACTAGGAGACCATGAAAGAAAAACTCTTTGTCCTTAGACACAAAGCCAAATGGGTGACCCTGTGCTACTAATTTTATCTAGCCCCAAGAAGTAGGCAATGGCAAATCACTTCTGAAATCTTGGCAAGTGAACTGCAGAGACCTGTCCAGGCAGGAGAGCCAGGAGTCAAGACTGAAAAGAAGATATAAAAATAGAAACAAAACAAACAAAAATACAGATAAGACACAATTGCTGTACATCATGTCTATTCTACACCTAGGGCTTTTGGGGGGAAGAATGATGGATTACCATCCAGCAGGTTCAAACAACTCCCTTGAAGGTAGGAAAGAAGTAACTGAGGAAACAGTATTTCATCATTTCCTTTTATAGCATTTACCAAAAGCCTGTCTCTGAAGTAAGATTTTGGTAGAAGAATGAAATTTTTTTCTGGGAAGCTTTTTCCAGATATCCTTGCCTCTTGCAGAACTAACAGGGATTTTCTAGAAAAGGAAAAGACCAAAAGTTTTCTTTTAACTATCACTTTCCATCCTTAAAATAATCAGAGGGATACTAATCTGTATAACCAAGAGTAGGAAAACTTAATCACAGAATTCTTAGTCATTTTTTTAAATTACTCAATACACTGACAGAAGATCAGTAATTTCTGCACTGTTCTTTAAAATATAAATAAAATGATTTTAATTCACTGTCAGGGGTGGATGCAGGGGGGAGATCAAGAAATTCAAGATGGCAGCAACTATGCAGTCAATGTTTTGTCCTATTTTACATGTTTCATGGTTGCACCTTGGTTTTTTTTTTTCTGCTTCTAAGAATGCCCCTGTTCAATGTTTTTTTCTATTACTATTCTTATTCACTATTAAATTTGCAATTAAGATAAGTGAGTGTCAAGAGGAATTTGATCTCACAGTTAGCTAACATATCAAAAGACCAAGTTTAATGGGTCTGGATTAAGATACATGCATTCCATGCCAATTGCTTAGATAAATTTCTAAAAACACACTATAGTAAATAACGCAGTATAGTAAATGCTTCTGATTAAACAGTATAGAAGTGCACTTAAAACAGTATATTCCTTTCTATAAAAAGGATTGCTCTCTTTTTGTACCATAAAAATACTATTTTTAATGGCCTCTCTTAATACTCCTGATTTATATTTTTATTGATATAATCACACATTTTATTTATGCTTCCTTTTCTTTTCTTTTTTTTTTGTATGGTATGATTGGATCCAGAAACGATGGGAGAGAGACAAAGGATAATGTTGGATTATAATTATAGATGATGGTATAATTATGGTAATCAATAAGTATTGGAAATGTAAATTTGTATATAAGAATCTGTAATCTGAGCCTGGTGGCTCAGCAGACTGATAGCATTGTGATTAATACCAGCTGTCTGCAATTACTGTAAGTTCGAATCTCACCAGGCTCAAGGTTCACTCAGCCTTCCATCCTTTCTAAGGTAGGTAAATTGAGGACCCAGATTGTGGGGGCAATAAGCTGACTTTGTATAAATATACAAAAGTATGAAGGCTATTGCTTAACGCATTGTAAGCCGCCCTGAGTCTCCGGAGAAGGGCGGCATATAAATCAAATTAAAAAAAAATTTTTTTTTCTATTTTTACTTTCTGATTATTGGTGTATATATACATGGATATTTTGGTGATGTTACACCGTGATAGAAAAACTATTATACATTTGTCAAAAAAAAAAAAAAATGCTTCCTTTTCTTGAGTGCTTTCTTGCATTAGGAATATGGTTTTATATGGTCTTCTATATAGGTACTGATCAGAATAAAAAAAAAATTTAGCAAGCTGCTCTATGTTCTCCCCTACAAGTTAAATAATGAAAGATACAATACAGTAACTAACCAGCTTCTTCGGAGACCATGTCTTGGAGCACTTTGAAAGAACTGGACTGGCGTGGTTGGCTGGGTCCTTGAGGATCATCATGGAGCATCCTATAAACATCAGACTGGGGCACTGCAGGTGCTGGCTCACTGCAAAGACCATGTAAATATGAAATAAAGATAATCATTAAGGGATGTTATAGAAGGACATTAACATGTACACTATAAAATGACTCTTGGAACACCACTATGTATTCATTTTAATACAGTGTGAGTTCAGAAAAATTATCTCAGTTATACCAAGAGTTTTGGGTTTACAGAAGGCCTTTTGACATTTTCTTCGAAATGACGGGCTCTAAATAGTTTCCGGTGGTTAAAAATATCCAACATACCATAAAATGCTTTTGATCGTATATGTTTTCTGATACTTGAAATTCATTGAGGAACAAGAATTCAAATGTCTTTTGAGTAGGCAGAACTTTCTACATTGTTCTTAGGATCAGATTCCTAATTACAAATTATTCTGCAATTTGATTTTTATTGTACTTGCTTCATAAAACAAGAAAAGAGCTACAGTAGCTTAGTTCTGCCCTTGCATATGGTTAGTATTAGGACAAGCTGTGATGAATACAGATTGAAAAGTTTAGATAGAATTCATTTTTGGGGAAAGGAACAGGTAGCAATTTGTTCCCCAGGGTATATTCTACATTTTTAGTATATGTTGATCTGGAGCATTGGAAAACTCTGGTACTACAGCTTTTTTTTTGCTCAAAACAGATATTAAAAAGTAAACTAAAAAGAAGATCATTATACTAAAAATAAGTATAATGTAACAATACAATACAGTACATGTAACAATACAATAAAAAATTAGAAGCAATAGCAAATTATCACATTTTTATTTAAACAAACAAAAAATAAAGTAGTCCCCCGAAATTCATTAGATGTCAACAAATATATCTAGAAAATCAAGACAGAGTAACTCCTGGGCCTTCAGAAATGCATACATTAAATAAAAGTAGTTTAAAGTATATAATTTTTAAACTTGTAATCTTTCTAAACATAATAGGTTCCTATTTAGTTTAGCTCCTGATTGTGTTATGTTCCAAAGAAAATTTCAGGATAATATTAGTTATTACACATAAAATATTCCCAAGCAGAAAGATATCATCCTGACATTTGAGTCTAATGAAAACAAAGTCCAACAACAAAAGCATTTCAAACTATTTTTTTCTGGAATGGTTTTCAAAAACAGGTTTCGCTACTTGTAATACAGTCAGTGAAGATTTCATTCATAATTCCAGGTTTGTTATGAAAAGCCCCAATGAAACACGTGCAAAAAATGAAACAAGTCTATCATATTAGCTTGACAATTGGCTCCCTTCTTGGGTCAAGATACTTTTTTTATTAGTAATATAACCAATGAATCCTTATATGTTGGCAATTTAAATGTGTCACATAATTTAAATAAATGTAGCCTTCAAGAATATTTATGCATTATTTTTAGAACTTTCACAACTCAACTAATCTATATAAATAAAAATGTAAATGTCCGTTTGTACATAACCGCACATCTCTGAAAGTTCTTCACCGATTGCTTTCAAATTTTGACACAATGTTGCATTCGACTACGGGTGTGTTTTTATATACCTATATTATATACATGTCACACCTGTGACAGGTAAAAACATGAAAAACATTGGAAAACATTGAAAGACATTGACATTGAAAAACAGTGCCATCTGCTGGATGTAAAACCAACATGGCAGCCTCCCAGCCCTGATTACGTTCAACAAATTTCTGCTCCTTATATTTAGACTCTCCATATTGCATCCAAGAAACTGGAATGCAGATTTGGAATGCAGAGATGCCTGAGGGCCATATTGTGCCACCAGGCTTGGCAGGTAGGCAGCCGGCTCCCCGCCGGGAAGCCCTCGCAGCCGGCACTTCTAGGGCTGGGCGGGGCCCACCCGAGCCTGGCTCTGACCTCCCCCTTCCCCGGCCACCCCATGAACTAGCCTCGCCCGCTGCTGCTGCCCATCCCCCTCGCCAGCCGCTCTCGGGGCTCCCTCCAAAGAACACCCGGCAACGAGGCTGCCTGGGTCCGCCGAGCGGGAACCCTCCGTCCCTCGCCTGGCCTGAATCGCGTCACAGCAACGCGTGGCTGGGTACAGCTAGTTATATATATATATATTTAAAAGCATAAAATATAGTACATCCAATTTAAAAAGCATAAAATCAACCTTGAGCTAGATAACTCACTGATAAAAAGCAAGGTCCTTCAGAAGTTATTTCAAGGAACAAGATTATCCAATGACCTTTATTTAATGAGTGTTACCTTCAAAATATTGTTTCATAAAGCATGATTAGTTTTCCCCTTCCTCCTAAACAAAATTCTATGAATAGACACCAGACAGAACCAACTTTAATAATCCAGCAAAAGGGTTTAAAGCTTTTCAGAAATTGTTAATTGATTAGTAAGAAAGACAGAAATCAACAGAAAGCACGATATTATATATATTTAGAAATATCACTATCATATAAGTAAGCACAGAATGCAGCCGCAAATTATAATTATAAACAATCAGTTACCTGGGAGTAATTCTTAATGCAATTTTAAGCATAGGATTATATTGTACCTAACTTGAATGATGGGTAAAGCTCTCTGATTATAAACTGGGCAAAATGTTAATGCATCTACAATTATAAATCTAAATATGAACGATAGACTGATACAATCTTACTCAATTTTCATAATGACAATGAAATTAATTTTCCTTAATGTACTTTGAGGTTTTTCATTTTCTGGTATAGGACATAGCTCATAGAAAAAAATAAAAAGAGTTGAAACTGGACTTAAGATCTCTCTAATGAGATACAGGCATTCTTGAACTATTTTTGTTTTCAAGAAGCTAAGCAAATTTTTGGACAGATATCTGCAGTCTGAAGTTCAGATAAGATTAATAAAGGGGGTGAAATCATCTAGCCCTTGAGATTGCTGCAGGAATGCCCCCTCCTCTCTAGTCCCTGGCCACAGTCTTCCAGGCCATCCTGCTTTGGGTAGTATAAACATCAGATTTTTTCATACCCCATTTTCATAGATGAGCCAACAGGATCCCTGGTTCAGAGACATGGATCAGACTGAAGAGCAGCTGTGGGGATGTATTATTAAGTGAAGCAAGAAAGAAAGAGTCAGCCTTCTTTCTGCCATTTCAAAGTATGATCTCCCCATCACACTTGTCAGTTTTTCTCAGTCTGCTTTTGAACACAGATTACTCTTTCTGAATACTGTTAAACCAGTGTTTAAAAGTAGCCCAACTAGCTTGATAGGCATGGGAAAATTACTTGCTGCAGCTCAAGAGCTCCTCCTTACTGTCTCACAACTGCCACCTCCACCCCACACGTGCCTGTTGGTTGTTTATTTTCTTTATTTTCTTTTATTTTGGTTTCTGGAAAAGCTTCTATGATTATAAGCCTGTATGGCAATGCTCGATGAGATCAAAGAATTGACAGAGTCAGCTCCCTTCTCCTACTACCTTTTCCTGGAGATCCGCTGCCAGGTTAGGGAAGGATGGTAAGGGAAATGGAACAGCTTCTGCTAACTTGAGTTGTGTGAAGCAACAACATCTGGTTCCTCCTCTTCCTCCTCACCATGGTTTGCTTAATGGTTTATGCTACAGTTTATGCCAAGAGCAATATTGAGAAAGAGGGAAGGCAGTTGACCCAGGGTTTAATCAGTGGCTTTGCTTAACAGCCTCTGCTCAATCTAAATCAAGATACCCAACATCCAATACATAGCACAAGCTCCAGAGGCAGGATAGGGCCTGACAGTGAAAATAGCCAATAATATGATTTTTTTGATGACTTTAAGATGGGTGAAGTGTTCTTTCAATGAACAATGGGGAAAGGCCTTTAAAGTGGCATGGGGTAACTATACTTAAAAGCTTCAATGAATAACGAGCAAATAGCTGGCACATAGGCAGCATTCTTCATGCAGTATGCTAAGCACACAGGATGGCTCCCATTACCTTATAGGGGGTGTTTCCCCGAGTGCTGTAGCAACCTGTCCCTGCAGTGTTTCCATAATATTGTCATCTGAATACATCTGCATAGGAGTATTAAACTGAGCGTGCACAATCTTGACACCAGGAAGTTCCATTTCTAAGGGAATGTTGGGGGCCATCTTAGCTGCAGCTTTCAACTCAGTAGGACAGATAGTGCTAACAGTGCTAATGGAAGAGGGTGTGCTACGTCCACTGCTGCCATCAAAACCGGAGGGAGTACTGCATATGTGATTCAAATCAGAGTGAGAACAGAAGGTAAATAAAAGGCACATGCAGTTTCTAGAGTGATCAATGAGAGAAGAGAACGCAAATACAAGAATTCAGCGCAAGCTTTTGTCTATGTTTTCTACTGTGTACAAATTGTTGTAAAAATCCTCATATTTTGTATGCTCAAGTCTCACCACTGTCCACTAAAATGTATGCTACAGTTTAATAACTTGATCAGGTTCAGGCAATTTAATATTAGTGCTTGAACCTTTTGAAGTTTGTTGCGTTAACAACAACAATAATATTGTTGCAACAATAATATTCATACTCTTCAGTCCATAATTATATATATAATCCTATTGATGTATGCCTGCAATGTTTTAACAATATTGCAGCCATTTCAGTGTACTGTAATCTCTTTCCTAAGAATTTCTGAATTCTGATGTTCTAAAAAAGGAACTCTGAAAACCAGGCTGTTAATTATTTAAATTGTGATGACATAGAAAATAATTGAACTATGCAAATATATTTTCTTGCATTTGTTTCACATTGGAAAAATATGCATGCAATATATTATAATGATGAAATATTTAATGGTCCAAAATCAAAACTACACAAATGTATATTTACCATTGAGTTCATTGCAATATTATCATTCAAAATGTCATTGCTAAATGCAATAACTCTTTGGTAACATTAATTTTATTATTCTTGTCTAATATTTAAGGGAGGAGAAGTTAGATTTTAGGCCATTTCAATTAAAATTATGATTAGCCAAAATCCAGAAAATGAGTCATACTTTGGTATGTTAAAAATACATAAATTGATATGTTAAAAAGCAGGTTCTCATGATATATCACTTTTTTCTGTTTTAAGTTCTCTTACTTCTACATAACATGGGTTAGAGTCCTTTTGGACACAATATTTCAGCTATGAATGCAATAAATCAGTTTGGACTTATTAAGCAATAAAGTTAAGGAGCTACTAACTAAACATAGTCAGTCTTTCCCTGTCAAATATTGCACAATGGGGAAAAAGCTGTTAACTGAACATTGAGGGGAGGCTATAGTTTTCTTCATTGGTATTTTAAAACAGCTGGCTGGCATTTCTGCATGATGTGGTACCAAGAAATCAGGAAGTAATCATGTGGAAAGCTAGCCTACAGTGTCGATTATGCTAGGTGTTACATATGGATTTACATTAAGAGGATAACAAATATTTATTATGGCCTAGAGCAGGGGTGTCAAACTGGCGGCCCACGGGCTGGATGCATCATGCGCAGGCTACACCCACCCCAGCTCCACAAAGGCAAAAAAAGTCACAATACATCACATGACGCCACCTGATGCGATCGATTTTGACACCCGTGGCCTAGAGTCTAGGTCTCAATCTGTAAAGAAAATATCTCTACTCCTCCTAAAATCCATAGCTGTTGCTATCTCTGTTGCTAATCACTTGATTAGTGATTACAATAAAAACTTTGCAATGATTCTGAATAATTACATAATGAAGAACTTCAATGTATCCTTGGAAAATGACTGTGATGTACCAAAATGAGAGGTCATAGTAGTGACCTTAAATCCAATTCCTCTCTTAGACATTAACATGGAAATAAAATGTAAACTCAATTTTGATTGGAAATTGTGTTGGAAAGTTACTTTTGGGATTTGAATTTCTTTATCAGAAAATAAATTTTATTTTATTTATTTATTAAACCAATGTATATACCTGCCCATCTCACAAACAAGTGACTCTGGGCAGTGTACAACAGAGCTAAAATATAGTAGAAATACTTAGATCTGATTCTGAATCAATTTGCTTTAAGACAATGGTGACTATATTTTTCTATTTATCAACAAATCTCACAGTTTCATTGGAATTTGCATCTAAATGAGCGGGTATACTTTAGGTTTGTACTACAAGGCTGAAATCACATGTATTTAGGGCATGAAATTAACTGATTTCACTGTGGTTTACTCTTAGCTAATTGTGCAAGGATTGCAGGCTAAATGTTCACAATCTGGTGAATATTAAAAGTATCAAGTTTTATGAGCTTTTGAAATGAAATTTAAATCTCATCACTTTTGCTGAATGCTATCAATCAAATGCATATGATTCCCAAAATTTATTGGCATGTCCAAGCTCAAACAATAACAAGTCATCTTGTTATTATTACAAATCTTATATGACTGCAAATATTCATTGTATGCCACAACTGTATCACTAAATATTTCTAGAAATACTAAAGTATTGTTAAATGAGATGAATGATAACATTTCCTAAAGCACAGATCCTTTAAAAAAATTGCAATCAAAATGCACAACTAATTCAAAGTTGTCAAGAGGAATTCTTATAAGACCATACTGGCATACTTTTCAAGAAAACATTCCTTATTATCAGAGGCAAGAGCAAAGAAATTCAGAAAAGCCTTATGTGCTCCCAAGCAAGCATGCAGTTTTTCATTTGCCAGATTTCTCAGCCAAACATCCCTAGAAGGGGAGAGCTACACGTGGCATTCCTCAGCAAAAAAGCAAGATCAAGAGCCAATGTTTGGAAGACAAGAACCAGGCTTGTCAGTTAGTGGCAGGGTTAATGCTAATAACTTAAATACATTGTCAACACTCTCACCACAAGCGTGATCATACGCAACAAGGTGCTCATTAGCAGTGCCAGAAAACAAGAGGATGCACAAGTAACTACAAATTTCCAATCATTTATTAGCAGATATTATGTGTTACTAGGTAAATACAAAAATTATGCTAGGCAGACATGGCATTATGATTTTCAAACTTTATCTTGCTACACACTGTTTTCTAAACACAACTGATGACAAGTGAAATTAAAACCAAAGTACAAGATACTTGATTTCCTATATCGCAAAGTAATCTGTACTATATATTTTCAATTCTCAAATGTCATCCTCCATAAATTCTTACAACAATGTAGGAATTCATGAAGGAAAGTAATATTCCTATTAAATTATATTCTTTCTGCATTAAATCACATTTTAGTCCATTTTCCATTAGTTTTATTCATAATAAATGTCTTAGGTTTATCTGTTTTGCTAGCACAGAATATATCCAGAGGTCCTCTGATACAAGATATATTGAACTTAATAGAATTTGGGGAACTCTGTGGCCTAAAATGTTGTTGTAACCTGAATCAATATGTATGCTACATTTTTACCAACCCTTTCCATGATTTAAGAGCTGGATCTCTTTATTACTTGGGAATCACTGTTGACTACAGCTGTGAAGCAAGCATTTCATTCATTAGAAGGATTTACAACATACTGAAGTAGCAATATTACTGAATCCAATTGGATTGTGGGGGAAAAAAATCATGCACCAGTTACAGACAAAAGTTATGACCTGCTTGGGCTTTGGACTACGAAAGGTTTAGGTCGAATATTATGTTTGTGTTCAAAGTAGCCTATGTCCTGGAAAAAAAGGAAAGGGTTACAAAACAACTTTCAGCAAATTACAGTATATTTGTTTCCAAAGAAGATAATGCACACATTGAAAGTTATGGAGTGTAAGTTGTAGAGTAGTAGTATTAGCACATTTCCTGTTATTGGAGGAAAAACAGAGTGATGGCTAGGCCAAAATCAGGCATTTTAAAGCTGCTGGTCCTATTTCACATTCTACAAAGTAAATCCCATGAAATACACAGATTTAAAATATCAAAAAGCATTCAGGAATAGGCTGCATACATCAATATAAACACCACCACTTAAAATCAGTATGTTGCGCAGGTTTAGTCCTGTTATATTTATTCAGGTGAAAATCAGATTAAAACTAAATGGGTTTCAATCATAGCATATGGATATGGATAAAATTATACTTTTGATGCTTGTTTAGCTTTGTTTTGGCTGGATTGAACTCAATGTTGCACCTACGCATAAATTTTGTGTTGAAGAGGAGGGTATGCTTGAAATATTGGTCCTTCCCACATAAATATTCATTTGAAGGTAAATATCTTGAAAGGCACTTTTTAAAAAAAGTTTTGAAGATCAGGAAAGAAAAAAGAGAGCAAAAGGCAGGAAGAGATGGACTCAGCAATATAAGAAACAAGGATACCAAAGATAGTGATGAGAGGCCATCTCACACTGTGGTACTCACTTTTCAGGTGAACTAGGGATCAGGCCACGCAGCTGTCCATGAAGAGCATCGTGTATATTGCCAGATGAATAAAGCCCAATTGGAGAGTTATAGGCAGAACTCATTACCTGCCTTTTGTCATCAAGGTTAGCTGCTGCAACAAAAGGCTTGGCCTTTCTGTTATGAGTTGCACCAATAGGCTTGAATTCCTGTACATAAATAGGCAGACAAAATACATAGAGCTACAATGCACACTTAAGCCAACAGCAGGCAAAACTGACATTGCGGCTAATTATTAATCAAATGCATCAGTCCCAAGGCACAACAAGCCTTGATTTAGCAAACCAGTAAGCAAGCACCTATAGAAATCTTTACAGAAAATAATACCAGTTGTAGGCAGATAAGCTTACAGACGTGACTATCGTTGTTATTTATTTGAGGCAGCATTACAAGCATTTGGCTGCAGAATATTGCAGAACAGCCACAGTTCTTCATTCTCTCTCTCCGTCACTAATATCCAGCCATCCAGAAATCAAAAAGTAAGTGTTGCTATTGCACCACCTCTTTCCCCAATTTTGTTGGTGATAAGCAATGACACAAGCAGGAATGTGAGGTCAGTGATGTCAGCTCACACAAATTTGGATGACTAAAGGTAAGGGGGCAGGAGAGAGGACTGGGTTACCATGATCTTTCTTGGCAACTGCATTTCTTCCACAAATATGGGATTTCTTTGTCTCAGATTAAATGAAATGACCATCTTTCATGGGTCTTTGGCCACAAGGTTTCTTTCAATCAATCAAATGCATTTCTAGATACAGTTGAAATGGTATAAATAATTTAATCAAAGCACAAAACAGTCCACCGGGTCCTTTTGGTTGTAGCACTGCCATAATTTGGTTAGTCCTAAAGCAAGACAGACATAAATGGACATGCTGCCTTCTGAACAAATTTTAAAAAGTGGTTTTCAGAAGATGCAAAATAAAACTAAGCTGACAAATGCTCTGCATTTAAACTGATCAGCAGCTTTCTGCTTGCACTATCATGCTGAGATCTAAATCGAAATGAAGCATAATTTACTGCTTCCAATCCTAATGAAGCAAAGAACAAAATTGCCACAGGAAAAAAGAGTGGCAAGGAAATCTGAAAGAAGTAAACAAAGCCCTGTTGTGTCTTCTGATTTACAATCTATTTAAATTACACTATTAACTTCCTCAAGTCATTTGTTTTACTAAATTAGTGTTTAAATTGTGTGGGTACTTTAACAAGATTTTTTTCATTGCTCCAATTGTTTTAGCTGTGTGTTACATCCATTGATGTAAAAAAGTCTGCTAGAGCATAAAATACCATATCAGGTCCATTATTCAGTATCTTGAGAAAAAAAATCTGTAATTGTTTCCCTTTTTTCAGTCTTTATGGCTGAAAAAGTACTAGTGTTAGGAATTCCAGTGATCTAGAAGAGAATTCAAAGGTTTGAACAATGGATTTGATCTTCCTTATGAGCAGCAAAAGTAGAATTCTGTACAACATGAGTTTATTAAGGTAAATCTGTTAGCTTCACAGAAGTTATGAACATTCATTTTTCTTGTTACAGAAATATATTTCATATTTGACTATTACAACCTATTTCAGAACTTCCCCCCAAAAATTAAAAGTTTAAACATATGTGTGGTTAAAGTGAAAAACCCATCTATGGTACCATTTCATCTTTTTAAAATATTTATTCCACTTTCCGTTCTAATCCAAAGGAAAGTTTCTCAGAACAACTTACAAAAAGTTCAATTTATGAAAACACTAGAAGTTTTGTATATCTTAAATTTGGATGAGCTATGTGGATGATTAAATTTGGATTATCTGTGTGACTGCTAGGAGCCAAAAATGACTTGATGGTCCATAATCAATCAATCAATCAATCAAATTTGGATGCTAGATTTTAGAACACAGTCAGTCACAACTTTGGTCTGTAAAATATAGCATCTTATTTAATCTATAATAGGGAAAGAAATCCTGTAATTCTCTAGATGGGTCTCAAGTGCCACTTTTGGATGGATTCATATTCTAGATGGATGTGCAGTATTGTCACTTCTATCAGACCTAGGCAGCATAGTCAATAATCAGGAATGATAGGGCCCATATACCAACAGAGGATCATTGTTTCTCCACTGGTCTACTTGTAGGATTGTTTACAAAATGCTCTTAATTAATCCTTATTTTTAGTATAATCTGCTTTAAAGAACTGATTTGGACATTCAAGAAATCTTCTTATAATAGCGTAGTTCACAAGCACAGTTCTGTAACCAAGAAGGGGAAGGAAAATTACCGCCCTAAAGAAATCCTCTTTAGTTGAAAATCAGTTGTGCCTTTTTTTTGTTTCACAATATATTCCTGTAATTCTTTTAGCATTTCTTGGTCAGTCCTCTAGTTTTCAAAAGAGACTAATTTCCCCTACAGAGTTGTTAATGTATAATTACCATGTTTCTCCAAAAATAAGACCCTGTCTTATATTTTTTTGAACCCTGAAATAAGCGCTTGGCCTTATTGCCATGCGCTCAAAAGCCCGATTGGGCTTATTATCAGGGGGTGTCTTATTTTGGGGGAAACAAGGTATTGTAGTGGCCCAAGAGACAATCAGAGCATCCAGAGGAGCAAACTGGCTAACTCAGATAGATAGGCAAAATCGGCTCCACACCTAACTCTATAATCAGATTTCTTTTCTTGTGAGCGTAATATCCATGAGGTAGGTAGGAGGCTGCTCATTTGACTAGTCTCCCACATGGAAAGGTTTCTCTAAACAGAAAGGTGAAAGCCTGTTGGATGTTGTAGTTAAGGCATTAGGCTAGAAATTGGGAGATGCGAGTTCTTAGGTGCAAAACCAGTTGGGTGATTTTGGGTCGCTCATTATCTCTCACTTCTGACCCTTGCAAGAAAACTGAAGGGACTAGTCCATGTAATTGCTGGGAGTCAAAAACTGATTCAGAGGGCATCAAAATCAAAACAAAAACAAAAACAAAAACCCAGGAATGAAATCAAAACAAAAACCAGAAAAGTAACTCTGTAAAATGAAAAAAAAATACTATCCTGGTTGTCTCAAAATGTGCTTTTGTTCAATAGTGAGGAAAGAGCATTGAGCATTCAAGTCTGAATCCACTATTAATGTTAATGTAAGTCATTTGGAAGAGCTATATAACTGGAAGAGCTATATTCCAAACATGAAGGCTACTTCTTTTGAAGCAGCGTTTAAAAAACGGAGCTTCATCATATTCAGTTGAATTAAATTGGCTGGAAAGTGGCCTTCCATCAAAACACTGGCCCTGATAATGTTAACAAATAGAATATTTAAATCTAATCGTCTATCCATCCATTTACAAAGTTTTATATTAGTATCAATGGGATTTACTTCCATTAAATGTGCTTATTAATCAAAGAGGTTATCATCCCCGAAAGGAAAATCAAAATCCTAGGCAATAGGAAAGTATGATGATTGCAAAGAAATTCTGAAAAGTGTATAGCCAACTATTTTTAATACTATTGGGAGATATATTACGGAAACACATGCAGTACAGCAGCATCAATTTTATGCCAACATGCATTGCTGCAATGTGAATTTGACCTAATTTTTCTTTCCCAAAATATCACCAAATATGCAAAAAGATAAACTGAAATAGCAAATCATAGCAACAAATGTACACAGTCCAGCTCTTCTGTTTATTGCATGTAACAAAACTCTGAAATACTGTATGGTCATCTTAACTGACATTTCAGTAAGAATCCAAAAATAAATTATGGAATCTGGATTTGTTAGGGGTGAAATCAGGAAGGTATATTCTGCCAATGAGGTGAATCTTTTTTATTTTAAAATTAGCAGAAAAACAACTGTTGAAACACATTTATTGCTCATTAAGATGATTATTTAGCATTTAAAGAATTAAATATATAATTTAATATTTAATGACCTTTCATAGAATAATTTGTTAATAACTTAAAAGTCAATAGCCAGTAGAGTATTTTAATGACATATTTTGTTTTGGCAGTAGTTTAGTCATTATTTTGTTGTTTGGATTTGAAATAACATACTTCCATTTGAATTCCCATTTAGTGAATCTTTTTCCATGTGCTGTTGTTAGTTTGATTTATTGCATGGCACCTTAGTAGATAATGTCTGAAATTTCAGACTAATTAATTTTATTTATTTATTTGTTTATAAAGATCACCAATCTTACCTCAAGGTAACTCTGGACAGCTTACAATTGTAAAAGATAAAAACTATACTGAAGTACAATTAAAAGACAAGACTGGTGGGAACAGAATGGGGGGGGGGAGGTGGCTCTGTTGTTAATTGATCAACCACATCCACTGTGATGTTCCCCCATTGGAGCCCCAAGCTAACTGGCAGAGCCAGGTCTTCCAGCTCTTCTGGAGGGTTGGAGCCGACCTCACTCTGGGGATGGGGGGATATATTCCAGAGGGCAGGTGCAATGGTAGAGAAGGCCCTTCTGCTGGACCCTGCCAGTCAGAATAATCGGGTCAAAGGGGCTCTACCAGCACAGGTGGGGTGAGCCAGTCAACATCAAATTCCAAGACAAGCTTTTCAGATGTAAACTATCTTGAGTACACTCTTCCAATCTAGTATTTTTAGATATTTTTGAGTTCAGCTGCCATAATTCTCAAGGAATTCATTAGATGTGGAAGACATTGTATTAATGGGTGAATCTATCCAGAGCTCACTAATTTGATTCCTAGATCCATTAGAGTAAAATTTATCTACAGAACATATGTGAGATACTAAGACAACTAAACTCAAGATCCTAGTCAATCTAGAATATAGATATATGAGAGCCATAATTTCCAAGGGTGTTTAATCATAATGTCTTGAGAGTCACTGGTTAAGTGTTGCTGTCATGTTAAATTATCAGTTAGCAGTACAGTCAACTTACAATTGGTTGCTTAACAACCATTTCTGGCTAACACTACTTAATGACCATGGATTTGCTTAACATGTGAGGTCATTTGCTTAATGACCATTGCAAAAAATGTCAATCAATCAGGTCCTGTCACGTGAGGGCCTTGATTTATGACCAAAAATCTAATCCCAGTTGTGGTCATAAATTGAGAACTACCTGTACAAGTTGGTAAGTACTAACTAATTAAAAATAGAATAAGAGTGTTGGTGATTTAAGAATTACTAGATCTCAGCTGTAAAAATCCAGTCAACCATTAGATGGCAGAGAAGGTATGCAGATAACTTTAGTGTTTTCCAGTGTTAAATGCCAGTGTTTAGTGGCTATCTGGATTCTTGCAGTCCAGACATAGTTTTAATTTGAATCAATTGCTACCTGTGGTTCAGCTTCCAAGTTTATTTTGAATGGATGCGGTCTTCCTTCTTCTGCTACTTGTGGAGACCACAATTTAGTCTCTGCCCTGTTGGATAAAAATGAATAATGAATTAGGGAATCCAAAACATTTTACCATTTTTAGCATGTCATAAGCATTTTATGTATTTATGTCGTTACAGATTTAGATTGCACTTTTGTAGAAAGTTAACTGGGATTGAATTTGAAGACACTACTGTCCACATTGACCAAGTAGGTTTATGTTGGTAATTTGTACATTAAATGCCACATTAAAAAGTGGAGAATTTTCAAATTACAGTATTTTTAAAACTTCTACTAATAGAAAAAAAGAAAAGAAAGGAAAGACAAACCTATCAGTATCAGTGTTTATCTGCTACTGTTCAGAACAGTAAGCAACATATGGCATAAGAATGATAAACAAAAATTGTGAAAGACTAATTTGGCAATAACTTTTTAAAAATAATCACAAAACAGGAAGGAACCTCATCCCTCAAACAGCTCTGTGTTTGATAAGAATATGTAGAATGGAAAATTTCAAGCAATTAAAGCAATAACTCATATCAAAGCAAAATTAAATGGAATTCATTAGATATTACTGTTATGGGGAAGACAACCACTGGTTTGAGGAACTGGGCTCTTCTGAGTTAATAAGTAAAACTGCCCGAAGTTTGTATCTGCATAGACAGTTGTTTTTTCGCAGCAGTTCAAGAATTCTTTTGACATAGGTGTAATTTCACCAAATACTTTGTCTTTCACTTTGATACATGTTAAAAAAATTTTATATTAATTGCATTAGAAAAATTGCAAGATATTAATCCTAACGCATAATCACAGAACACGATTTATTACATGCAAGGATGAGCAAGCTGCTCATTTTTGTGGTGACCATAGCATAATTATGCCACCAAAATTAGGTGACAAAGAAACCAATAACGGCAATTCTATTTTTTAAAAATCCAACAAAATCAGTTTATCAGCTCCATACACTTAGAAAAGATTTTAAAAAATCAGAACAAAAAATCCCAACCACTCCTATGACATCATTATACTACAGACTACTAAACTGAGTTTAAAAAAAGGTGGGGGGCAATCCCTTGAGAAAAATACATTCCTTCTTGACCTAGAGAATTTAAGGTCCAGATTTTGGTACTGTGATCCTGAGCGTGTAAGTCGCGAAGAATTACCTCTCAATTTTCAGACAGAGTTGCTGGGTTGCTGCTTTAATTTTCTCCTGGGCGTCGTTGTGAGTCATGTTCTCTGTGCTGTGACCATCAATAGCTATAATGATGTCACCGGGACACAGATTCGCCTGTGAAGCTTTACTTCCTGGTGTTATCTAAAAGAAAATCACAGAGCAAGTTTTTATGCCATTGTTTAACAGGTATATGTCCATTTATAGAATCTATCTGTCTGTCTGCTTGCCTGCCTTGACATGTTTTTGCAAGGTAAGAATTACACAATAAACGTTTCTGCCATTAACACTAGTCTCTTCTATTTACTCAAATTCCTTCGTCTTAAAAAGATTTAGACCAGTTTAGAGTTGGTAATCAGCCAGTCAGCAGATCCTGAAATGCTCAGAAAGCTCCAGGGGATGAAGAATTCACATTCCAATCAATAGAGGCAGCTAAAGGAAATGCACTAAGCATATTCTGAACTACAGCCATGTCTGGGAAAGAAAAATGTTATAGGACAGAAAAGGATCTATGCACTGTGCTCAGTGTTAAAAAGAAGTGGGATTAAATCACCCAGACACACCTCCATTTTAATGCCATCGATAGCCCCCGTCCCACACTACTGCAAGCAATCCCAAATTAGGACATTCAGCTGATTTTGAGCAGCTACTGGAAATGAGAAAAACAGCAACAGCAATAGCTCTTAGGCTTGTATACCACTTCATAGTGCTTTACAGCACTTTCTAAGCCAGGGGTGTCAAGCTCGATTTCATTGAGGACTGCATCAGGGTTGTGTTTGACCTCTGGGGACTGGAGTGGGTGCAGCCTGGGTGCGCGTGGCCAGCTTGACATCACTTGTATCAAGGGCGCCTGTGGCAGCCTGAGTGCTCTGCCAGCGAAAATGAGCTACCGAGCTCCGTTTTCCTATCCAAACATTCTCCTGGACAAATTAAGATGCCAAGCGGAAATACTACTTTTTCCTGCAGTGATTTGTTTGCTGCAGTGCTAGCATACATTAAATATGCCTGTATACCAACAAAACACTTAAAATCATGAATAGTACAGAGGTAACAGACACTAGTGGTAGAACACAAATTACATGTATGAAAGTAATCTAATCCTAATCTAACCATATTTGGCACCAATGAGAATATTAGAGGTTGGGAAAATAGGGGCTGTTGTAATCTTAGTGTGTCAAAAAATACCTTCTGCCATAAACATAACATAAACCAATCTAAGATGGATTCAGTAGCCACTGAAAGTTTTATCTTTCATGAATGTGTCTCATTTACTTCCAAAGATGAACTGCCAACAATATATCACACTCCATCTCATGATATTAACATTCCATAGTTTAAATATGTGCTCTGTGAAACACTTACCTTTCCTGATCCTAAATAATTGGTATTATGTTAGCAAAAAACTTCTTTGACTTTTTTCTACATAACTTGTCCATATTTGTTTCTCGCCTTATTTTCTTATCTTTCTCCAGAACATTGAAGTTATTGCAATACAGTATCTTTGTATTGTAGCTAAATAGCTCCAGCTCTTTGATAATTTTGCTTATCCTTTTCAAGTCTATAGTTATTTTAAGACATAATAATCATAACTATAGACAGTTTCCTATGGTAATCACACTGTTTGTACTAAAGCATTAGGACAGAACCATTTTTTTAAAAAAAAATCAATTTAATTTTCTGATATCCATCGTTAAGAAAATAAATGGGAGAAGGAAGAACTTTCTTGGTGATCAGAGATTTTATAAAGTGGATTGTTCTGCTGCTAAGAGATTTACTTAAGTTTAGATGAATACTGTTCAAACAAAGCTCTCCTATAGACACGTTATACAAAGTAGTATAGTCTGTGGGCAAGAAACATTTCTAGTCTTAAGCCTCTGACTTTTAAGACAACTCAGAAACTGGATACAGACTTTAGCAAATCAAGTCATAATTTCTCAGTTTGGATATTATGAGAAATTGTGTAAGAAACCAGAACATTTTAGCGCACATTCTAATTCAAAAAAACCCTTGAACTGGATTAGTATTCAGAATGATCTTTCATTTCAAAATTCTCTGAGGTTACAGGAGGTAGAATTTTTTTTGAAAAATAATATGAAAGGACAATCGAATTGCCTTTGAATTTATTCTTAAGCAGGGATTCAAATGTTAACAGAGGCTCAGAAGTTTCTCCCACTAGACTTTTTAAAATACATATTGGAAAATCAACTTCTGCAAATTGGTCATTAATTTTTTGATGAGTAGCTTGGGACTAGCTTCTGCCAGGAACCCATTTGATTCTGTTTCTCTCCCACTCCAAGATAAAGTTCATTTCTCTGTGTTATAATCATTCCTTTTTAAAGGGTCTTTAAGAGTTCCAAGATTTTTTTTTGTTTCTTAAAGCAAATATGCATGGGAGCATCTCTGGCAAACAGTACTGTCTACTTAAGTGACTCATTGCTTGGTTTTTCTGTAACTATAAACTTTTAGGAAGTTCCAAGCCAAATCTGATCTGTAGCAGGGATGGGAAAACTGGTGCTTTCCACGTTTTGAATTTCAGTTCCCATGATATTTCTTTTTCTTTTGGGTTAGCCTTTCGTTAAACTGCAGGAAAAAGTAGTACTTCCACCTGGCTTCTTAATTTGTCCAGGAAAATGTTTGGATAGGAATTGGCAATTGCCAACCCCCATTTTACCTCAGAATAACAGAACAACAGAGTTGAAAGGGAACTTGGAGGTCTTCTAGCCAACCCCCTTGCTCAAGCAGGAAACCCTATACCATTTCAGAACAAATGGTTGTTCAATCATTTCTTAAAAATCTCTACTGTTGGAGCACCCATAACTTCTGAAGGCAAGTTGCTCCACTGATTAATTGTTCTGTCAGGAAATTTATTGTTATTTCTAGGTTGGTTCTCTCCTTGATTAGTTTCCATGCAATGCTCCTTGTCCTGCGTTCAGATGCTTTGGAGAATAGCTCAACTCTCTCTTCTTTGTGGTAGGCCCTTAGACATTGGAACACTGCTATCATGTCACCCTTAGTCCTTCTTTTCATCAAACTAGACATACCCAATTCCTGCAACCATTCTTCATATGTTTTAGCTTCCAGTCCCCTAATCATCTTTGTTGCTCTTCTTTGCACTCTTTCTAGAGTCCCAACATCTTTTTTTATATCATGGCAACCAAATCTGGATACAATATTCCAAGTGTGGTCTTATCAAGACATTACAAAGTGGTACTAATACTTCCCATGATCCTGATTCTATCCCTCTGTTAATGCAATCTAGATCTGTGTTGGCTTTTTTGGCAGCTACAGAATACTACTGGCTATATATTTATGGTAAATGGTTGTCCACAGGGCTCCAGGATCCCTCTAGCAGTTACAACTATTGAGCCAGGTACCACCTATACTATACCTGTGCATTTTGTTTTTCTTGATTAAATGTAGAACCTTATTTTTCTCACCACTGATTTTAATTTTGTTAGGGCCCAGTGTTCAAGTCTATCAAAATCCTTCTGTATCTTGAGCCTATCTTCTGAAGTGTTGGCTGTTCCTGCCAGCTTGGTGTCTGAAAATTTGATGAGTTCCTCTTCTATCCCCTTAAATCATTGATGAAGATACTGAAGAGTACCTCAAAAGGTCATGATCTTATTGCTAAGAACATGAAGTCAAAATGTCCATTTTCAACTGCTTTCCATGTTTCCAAATAAAATGCAAAACAGGTGCTTTTAGCTTAGGCAAGACCAAATACAGCCATGTTGCTGTTTTAACCTTCCACTCCATCACTTTTGGTCTGCCCTATTATGGTGACAGCATGGTATTTCCAGCTCATTACTGGGACATCTGGAGCAGTGGTGAAATCTAAAATTTGTTACTACCGGTTCTGTGGTGTGGCTTGGTGGGGGGGTTAATGTGACGTGGCCATTTTTTTTTTTACTTTTAAAACCATTTTTTCTACAACGTCTTTGGCAAAATGCTTTCAAAAGTCTCTGACAATCCCAGCTGAGTTGCCTGATCAGCAGAGACTTCTTTTCTTTTAAATGCCTCTGATGATCAGGCAACTCAGCTTGGATCATCAGAGGCATTTAAAAGAAAAAAAGGGTTAAAGCCTTTGATGATCCCAGCTGAGCTGTGCGATCATCAGAGGCTTTTTTTTAACTTTTAAAAGCATTTTTTCGGCCGAAGAGGTTGTAGAAAAAATGCTTTTAAAAGTAAAAAAAAAACCCTCTGATGATTTTGCGGCTCAGCTGGGCGGGGGGTGGGGCGCAGGGATTTTTGCTACCAGTTCTCCGAACCACCCGCCTCCATCGCTACTGGATCAGGCGATCCGGTCTGAACCGGGAGCATTTCACCCCGATCTGGAGGCTTTTTTAAAAAATTGTCCATCATTGCTCTAGGAAGATGCATGACTAAGGCAGAAGTTTTTCAGAATATTTTTCTGTAAGTAATGGTCTTAGAAATCAATGGCACTTACTTTCAAGTAAACATCATCAGATCTATCTGCTAGTCAATTTATTAAAAGCTTGCACATTCTTACTGCTAAGAAATGAAGAAATGAAATATATTCTGGATAGTTTTGCACTGTGGTAGCTTTAACTCTGAGAGACTTAACATCAATCCACTTAGAAGGTATCCACTCAAGTCATTTAGAGCAATTGGCTTCAATAAAACTTGATCCAATAAATTCAGGTCCTCAGCTTTAGCATCAAACAGTAAAGATGTTACAGTAATGGATTGGTCTGAAAATGTCTATAGGTATCAGAATGTATTTATGTTGGTCTTTTTAAAAATATTGCATCATTATGCAAACATGAAAAACCACTAAAACAGATGTTAATGGCAAGCAAACATTATTAATAAAACAGCAGATACTATCTTTACATACGTTTTTCCTTGTACATATGTCTTGCAGGCTGCTGAGGACCTCCAAAGGGGCAATTAATAAATCTTCTCATGCAGCTACTTGTCCCATGGAAATTCAGAAAGTTTATTTTGCACTAATTTGCTATAAATGCAGCTAGCTCTTTTTCTGTTAATATCACTTTAAATTTTACTGTGTACTATAAACAAATGCCAAGTAGAAGTCAGACATGGCTAAATATTTTTCCTGAGAGATAATGGGAAGTATTTTAATTCCATAAAAGGAAATTCAGCCCCAAAACACCACAATCTCTTCTATTGTTTTAAACTTAACCTTTGTTTCCTTTTTCCATGGTAGATGCCAAGTGTGCGTGTCAGAGCAGTTTAGGAGTGCCTCTGTGCGTTTTATGGAGGGTTAAGCTGTTTAGACAGAGAAACTTTCTGGGAAACAAACGGCCAGTTATTTAGAATGCCATCTCATCTTTTTTGTGTTAAGACTTAGTTTGGCAATCCCATGCGTATTTCCTCATAAGCCAGCCACAGGAAGTTCAACTGGTGTTATTCCAAAGTAGAAACAGGGGTTTAATTTAATTCTTCCGATCAAATACAAAAAGAAAAGCTTTTGTGACAGCTTTTCTGAAGCTTTTCTGAAGTACGGCAAACCTTCACAGATGGCAATAATTCACATCTTTAAAGACTTATATAGATTGCTGTTCTGCAAATAAATAGTGGACTCTATTTAGTGAAATTAAAATGATAATATAATAAATGTTATCAGAAGTTTGGGAATGTTCCTACTTTATTTTATTGATAAAGTTACTACTCATCTGTTACTATTTTTCAAAAATTCATTTCATAAAAGCCACTAGTAAAGATTAGATTTTGTGCTCGACTTTTCTACAGGACTAGGTGGAATATAAAATCAAACACAGTATTAGAAAAATTATCTGTAATTTCTATAATACACTCACTTTTTAATACCAAAGACCCTCAGATCTGTGACCAATTAAACATTACCTAGTGAGGTTGGCCCAAAAAGTTTAGGGAAATGTGATCAATGAAACCATTGCAAAGTTACTTATTTAAAACATTTCAATACCGTCAGTTATGCCATACAACTCCAGTCAGTGTACAACTCTAAATACATTCAATATGATTAAAAAATAATGAAATGATTAAAATTAATGAAACAAAGCATATAAAATAAACCATGAATTGTGGTACATGAGATCCATATGCCAAAGTAAGAAAGAAAGTTTCCAATGTGTGTCAATACTGAAGCAAGGCTAGTATGTGCTTTTATCTCTGGGGAATGTCCTTCACAGAATGATGTCAACATGAGTGGCTTAATGGCCTAGTGGCAGGGTGGATAAAAATCAATGATTTTTTTTAAAAAATCAAAAAAATCAGATTTTTTTGATTTATATCGGATTTTTTTATTTAAATCGGATTTTTTTGATTTATATCGGATTTTTTTATTTAAATCGGATTTTTTTGATTTTTATTGAATTTATTTTAATAAAAAACTTTTGGGGTAAAAATCTACTGTAAGATAGTTTTCTATTTAAGATACATAAATAATTTAGTTTATTCAGCATGAAATGGAGCTTAGTTATGTAGCATGAGGCTGTATATTCTGCAACACTGGGAATATCGATGAGTCAACAGTGGGTCAAAAGAGTAGCAGACATGACAATTGCTCTTTAAAAATTATGATTTAAATCGAGTTGATTTAAATCAAGCCTTTTTACTAGTGATTTAAATCATGATTTAAATTGTGATTTAAATCAACTCGATTTAAATCAAATCCATCCTGCCTAGTGGTGAAGATGTCCCCCCCCCACTCAAAAGGTTGAGAGTTCAATCCTAGGTAGCGGCAGATTTTTCTCTTAAAATGAAAAGAAAAAAATATTTGCCACAAAGGGCATCCAGTAAGTAGTTCCATCCAGTCGCCCCAACCCTACCCTGTATTAAAGGATTACAGGGTCATAAAAAGGGAGAGTTTTTTTTTTTTTTTACAGTGGATGCCAATATAGAAAAAGGCCTCTTCTTGTCAGATGCCCAATGAATATTCATCACCAAGACAAATTCTATTGATAATCTGATGAGCAGACTCCTGTGGGAAAAGGTATTCTCTCAGCAACCCTAGTCTCAAGGGATTTAGATCTTTATATGTAGAAGCAGTTTGTGGAACTTTTTCAATAAAGGTGTTATTATATTCCAGGAATCCGGCACTCTGCAAAATTACCAGTAGCAGTTTATCATGGTGCTCTTTCAGTCTCATAAATGAACCCATAAATAAATGACCTGCTTTTTTTACAATCACTTTTTATCACCTGGAGGACATAAATGGAAAGCTGTATTTCTATGTTGGGTGCCAAATAGGAGCCTTGCCTCATTAAGTACCGTAGATTACTTTCTGCACTAATTAAAGAGAATGAATGGAATGCACCTTTCTTCTACTCTCAATCCACTTTCTCACCTGTCTGCATGCAATTTCGGTTCTCTATGGCAGAGAGGTGAAATTAAGATCAGTTTGAACTCTTGATATTTTCTCCATATCTGAAAAGTAGGGTCAGCTGATTCAATGAGAATACCTTCTGAATCAGCTTCATCAATATATATTTTTCTTAAGTGAACCAAAACATATTCTGGAGCTTTCTGTTGCACTTTTGAATTGGTTGCCAGAATGTGCCTACATGTCAATTGGAAAAGAGATAGAAGCCAATATTCCAGTAGATATTCCCCCTTCTTTCAGTTGTCTAGCTGTTTTTATTCCCATGATGAGGGTCTTTGTCTTGTTTTGGGATATGTGACCAAACCTTAAGAGCACTAGGTCTCTGGATGCTTCACATTGCCATGATTTATTTTATCAAGGTAGTTACAAAGTTACTAATTAATGATAACTTAAGGGAATTCTGAGTCTGCAGACACAGGCCTTCTCTTCCCCTATTTTTTTTTTCCTGAGCAGGTGTGCATCCTTCCAATCTAAGTACCAAAATGCAGAAAGATGGCATTTTTAATTTCTAAAAACTCCGTAGGGCCTTCTTGGGCCTATGGGCTTTGTCGTAAATAAGGATGATTGCTGCAACTCCTTTGCCGCTTTAATTTTCTTAACTACTCTGTTTAACCAAATGAACGTAGAAAGGGCAGGGGACCTGAAGACAACCTGGAAGTGTCTCAGACACACAAGCAACAAATAGGCCTTGTGTGTCTGCAGACAAGGAACACCAGGAACAACTTTAAAAGGTGTGGACTTCAATTCCCAGAAATCTTCAGCCAGAAACACCGGGCTACACTGAAGAAGATCATAGAGTACCTCTGTCAAATTCAGGAGAAGCAGGGTGATTTATGTTAGGCAGGACAAATTGTATTGCATATACGTTTAACTCTGTCTCCCAATATCCTGCTGTCTGGAGTTTTAAACAGATGCCTTTTTGCCAGAGGTGGGGTGGGGGCTGAAATTGCCTAATGACAAGGCTGGTCTTATGCATTTCTCTTTCCCCTCTCCCTTCACTGCCTGGAGCCTACCTGTGCCTCTTATTTGTTGTATGTGTGGGTGTGGATGAGACATAAAAAAACCCTCACATTATATTAAGATATTACAATCTGTATAGCCCTGTTTAATTATTACCGGGGGAAGGCAAACTCTAAAGCGACTAGAAATCAGCCACATTTCTAGTTCACAAAAGCACTGAAATGCTTGGATATCCAGTGTTAGCAGTTGCAGTAAAAGGAGAACTATAGAATCAGACTTGTGTTAAAAACTGATTCTATATTTCTCTTTTTACTGCAACTGATATAGTCTATAGTCGCCAGAAATCTGGAGGGATCTGGTTAGTGGGAAGAGAAGGCAGGAAAAAGGACAGCCAAGCCCTCAACCTTTTATTACAGGCATTACTAATACAGGAGGAAGAGGTGTGTTTATATGATTAAGTATTTCTCACTCATACAGGGAAGTCATGGTGGGAAAATGAATTACTTTTTCTTTAATTCTCTATACAGATCCTGGATTTATGTAGGCATAGCAAGCAAGGCAAAAGAAGAGAAATCCTGCATAGAATAGGCAGCTAGAATCAAACCCAAACTCTCCTCCTCCTGATATTCAGTACTCCCAGGCCTAAAAAGCACAATGACCTGTTCCAGGTTGGCAACTGTCCCATACAAAATAAACTCTTAAGAGTATAGAGTTGCATTTCAACATAGTCATAATCTAATTTTGATCCCCAACATTAAGGTGACAGTACATAGTGCAGTATTACCCTGCTAAGTCTCCTCACTTGGACAATGCAAGATGTTCAGCTAAATTTGCACTCTTAGAATTACTTTTTTTAAAAAAAATTGATTTATATGCTGCCCTTCTCCGGAGACTCAGGGCGGCTTACAATGTGTTAAGCAATAGCCTTAATACTTTTGTATATTTATACAAAGTCAGCTTATTGCCCCCACAAACTGGGTCCTCATTTCTACCTACCTTAGAAAGGATGGAGGGCTGAGTCAACCTTGAGCCTGGGGAGATTTGAACTTACAGTAATCGCAATGCTTTTTTAGTCTGCTGAGCTACCAGACCCAGACCTACCAGACCAGAACCACTTATAGGTAGGAACCTCCCCCCCTGTATTTGACATGACGCACATTAAAACAGGACTTGATTTACATTTATGTTTTTGTATCCAATTTTTATTATTTTTTACAAATGCCTTAAGGCTGCAAACATATCCAACACACCTTATTCCTATTTTCCCCACAATCCTGTGAGATGAGTTGAGCTGAGAATGAGTGAGCGGCCCCAAGTCACCCAATTGGCTTTCATGGCTAAGATGAGACTTGAACTCACAATCTCTCACTTACTCGCCTGGTGCAGAGTTTTCACATTTAGCAAGCATATCTGCTTTGCAATGGTACATAGCTCAAATTGTCATCAACCCAGGCCCAATAGGTTTCTTTTTAGTTTCCCTCCCTCCAAAAACAAAGCCCTAAATTTCCTGTATTTGCAAAGTAAACACCATTTTTGTATGCTAAGGTATGGATCACTGCTTCCAGGCTTTAACAATACAAACAGATGGAGTGAAATTTAAAGCAAAGCAGCAGCAGGCATTGCTTCATCCTTACAAAGTCCTGCAAGCGTAAATATATAGTTTTGCAGTAAAAATGCACACTCAGATGGCAAAAGAATTTCTTAGAAGGAAATCCCTCTGTAAGATACTGGACTACTCTGAATCCTTTCTTTCAATGGATTTTTTTTTAAGGAAGGTTAAAGTAGGACTGACCTCTTGTTTTCAGTTCAGTGTGTTGGGAAAACCCATACTCACAAGTGCAGGGAAAAGTATATCAAGGAGTTGGGGATATTCAGAAATATCTACAAAATACGGTACTTAAATTTTTCTCCATCAGGACTAGCTGACCCAACTTTGTTAATCTATAAACCATGGTTTACACACTACAATTGTGCCTGAACCAGACTTACTCTCTGCACTACAAATCAGACCTTGGTAACATCATATACTTCTAGTGAACAAAAAGAAAGACCCACTAAAGTCATCAAAGGTTCATCACAGGTAAAGCGGTCACAAGATGATTACAAACGAGAGGATGGTCAAATTACCCTTTGCCACACAGACGTTCTCTCCCAAAGTTACCCGGGAGAATGCCAAGTCTTCCCTTTTAAACTTTTACACTTGGACAACCAGCTGTTGACAATCACTCTTTCTTTCAAAAGCCAAGCACCTGCAGCAAACCTCATCCGAACAGATTATTTGGGGCATAAATACGAAGGCGACCTTGACGAAGCCCCCTTTGCAAAAGGAAAAATCGAAGAGCCGCGATCGGAAAGGACGTACCCGGGTTATAATTAATGGCTGGTTAAAATCGATGCCTCCCGATAGCCTGAAGCCCCAAGGCGGAGGTCCGGGAAGAAGCACGTTTTGTGGCATGTTTGCGGCTACTTTGGGGGGGAACCTCTGTTCCGCGGGCTTTGGCTCCGCTCCTAAGGGCGGCTTCGCTCTGACCGCTGCAAGATCCCCTTTGCTCCTTCCGGCGACGAGATCACCTCTTATCTGCTCCTGGCTGACGTCAGCGGGCCCGCGTCCCCTCCGCCCCGAGCAGGAGGGCCAACTTTGGTCAACGAAAGGCCGGACTGGAGAAGTCGCTCGCGGGCTGCGTGTTTGGGCGCTTCCCGGGAGTCTCCCCCGACTGCGCTCTCGCAGCTTCGAGTTACAGCCTCCGATTTAGCTCTGCCTGCAGCCTGCCGGGCGGTGCGGTTTCCCCTGCGCCTCTCCCGGCGGCTTCCGCCTTGCAGCCCGACGTTTCTGGAAGGGACCACATTATAAACACTCTGGAGAGAGAGAGAAAAGTGTGGGGCGTTGCTTAACCTGTAATAAAGGGCGTAGGATCCACCTGCCTCGCTTTCTCCGGCTTCTCTTTATTTAGTTGGCTTCCGCTCCCGGTTGAAAATTGTAAGCTCCTCGGGGCAGGGTGTTCTTTTGAAGTTTCTAAAGATCTGAGGTACTCCCAGCATGAATATACTTCGCGAATGGGCAATTCGATAAAGCACTTATTTACCTTATTTCTTCTTAAATTAAAACTACGAACGTCTGTCTACCAACACATGTTATTATCCATGTGATCTAAACGTGTTTACCCTTCCCCTTGGGCAAGATGAAACCTCAAGTTTTTATCCCATGTGGATCTATCCTCCTTTTGAGGATCTTGGTGGTGAGATGCGTTTATGGTTGCCAAATGGTCTGAATGTCACTCGCCAGCTTCAACCAATCTAGCCACTGATAAAAGATTTAAGGATTTGCACCCCAAAACATCTGGTAGGCAGTAAATAGCTTGTCGCAGGACACAATGCAAAGTTGATTGTCTTAATTCTTCCTCCCCTCCCCAGTGTACAGTTGTGTAGGTACTTACCTGAGAGTAATTCCCATTTAATTACAAAATGCAAAATATCAAACTATGGAAAATCCATTCCGTCACTGGATCTGGACTTGATACTTGTTGAAATTAGCCTAATACTTAATGAGTTAGACTTGGGAGAAAATCAATATAATTGTAGAGTTCATGCTGGTTTGGTTATATCCATACTGAGCACTTAAAGATCTAACTTTCCATTTGAATGTAGACAGGTTTATTCAACCACAATATGTCCAATCCTCAAAGGCAGGGTTCCAAACAAGGTTTGTTTGTGGTTAACTCATCTTTGCTTTGTTTAATCCATATCTAGAAATTTGTGAAATTAATTTTTCTTCAAGCCTTTGGAAAGAGATGCCCAAGGAAAATAGGAACAGAAGACATAGAGCTATAAGCACTCCACCTCTGTGTTTGATGTTAGTCATTAAAAAAAACTTCACAGGGACATCCCCAGGGATGGGCAAAAAGCCAAAATGGCAGTTATAAATACATGATTGAAGCACAGCCCTCTAGCCATGTGTGCAACTGTCATCTTTTTTTAACTTTCCTGGGGTGGTCCTGGGAAGTAACAGCTGGCCACACTCAACTATCCTACCTTAAATTGGGATACTTAGGGTAGGTGATCTCAGCAAACTGAGACCGCATTGATATTTCTAGATGAAAAATCTAGATCATGGACTTCATACCAGATAAGTCTCCAAAGATTAGATGTATAATGATCATAAAACAGTGCCCGAGAAGATTTGTATTGGAGAACTTCTAGTCCACCTGCTAGTGGTTGACCAGAAGCAAGGAGGATACTCTGCTGCTAGATGCAAGCACGTCAGCAGTCTCCTTATGATCCTCAGCAGCTAATGTTCAGGTTTAACGTTTTATTGAGTTATAAAATATTGTAAAATACAAAAGTAAATAGAAAAGCATTGGGGAGGAAAATGGAGAAGAGAAATGAGGAAGGAAAAGAAAAGAAAAGCATTGACTTCTCACCTGTCTGTTGCAGTACAATAAGGCATTAACACCCAATCTCAATGTTTTGCTTTTTCATAATAATGTGAACTAGCCATTTCTGTAAAGATCTATCAATCTATTCGGTAAAATCCAAAATCAAAGTTCATTCTTTTCCACTTCAAGCACGAAGTTCAGAAGATGTCTCCAAGTGGAAACATCTCAGCAGCTAATGTTGTGCAACTTTCTGCCTGGCCTTTTTGTATACTTTCTTTTGTTATGTTTATTTCAACCTAAAGTTCTGAGTCAAGTGAGTCAAGATCAGTTCTGACTCAAGTGACTGTAAGTCCTCTAAGTTAAATGACTCCTAAAGTCACAGCTGTTGATGGTTAACTGGTACAAACCAAAATTATATGTACAATGATGTCATGAATTATGGCTCCTCCCCCCTCAATGTGGCCATTTATGTCATTGGAATTTATACATCAGTCTTTTGCTTAATGTTAAATAGAATCGTGAATAGAATTATGGCTGATTCAATAAATCATTGTTAAATCATAGTTTACTATGGTATGTGAACCCAGTTTCTATGTCTGTTAACATAATGGGGAATGATTTAAATGTTAGCTGTGGCCTTTATGTTATGACCAAACAGCTAGTGTGTTGCTTTCTGAAGTCTTCTATGACAACCCTGGTTAATTTATGAAGAGTGAAAATAGCTATTTTGATTGAAGTAACCTCTCCTCAAAAATGAGATAGGATTTGTCACTGGTTGGCACTGACTTTAAAAGATTCTGGCTGAGTGATCAGCTGATGTTATTCAAGTCTGGATAACATTTTCACTTATTTCCCCGGAGAGTTTTGTTTAATCTTTCACTGTTGCTAGACCAAGGTTGACCAGTTCTTAGTTCTTAACAAACAGTAGCAGCTGCAGGACAAATATGGTGGCATGTCTTCTGTCTACTACATGTGGGATGCAAGCCAACACTTGAGCAGCTACAGAATCCGGTTAGTCATATTGAAACATTTGCCTGAATTGGCAGATGTAGTGATTTAGATTGTGGTAGACAAAGCAAATAGTTCCACCCTCCTTTGTCTAACCTGCACAGGATCTGTGTGCAGTCTCTGGTAAAAGAGGTAGTGAATGACAATAATTTTCTGAAATGCAATTCTACTTCAAAGATCCCTGACACAGGATAAACACAGTTTTATCTGTCCTTGATGTATGTGTACATGAAACAGGTATTTTAACAATTTGTCATAACTGAGAAGAAATTGAGAAGTAACTGAAAGGCCATATATTTTGATGGTCTCAATTGCGGGTTCCAATTGCTGCTATGATATTTGTTTTTTTAATGTGATATCTGACATGCGCACTAGGGAAATTTAAGTATGCTTGTGCATATTCAAACATTTGTTCTTCAACTTGAAGTGTCCTTAAAAACAAATCAGCTGTTTCCTGTCTTCTGGGAAGCAATTAGAAGTTTTTCAGGCAACAATCATGCTGTGGTTTCTTTTGTATATTGAGTTTTTCTATATATTATATGGAAAAATGAAAACAGAGAAATAAAAAAATACATGCCTTCCATATTATTTCAAATAGTTTTTGCATATTGTGTTGTAGAATTAAATGAGTAACATTTAAATTAGTGTAGTTAGCCATTTTAAAAGTTAGACATTAAACCTATGTGCAACACAGATTTCTAAGTAGTCCCTAATTGTGATTCCTAGCATTAAAAAGTTTGTTCAGAAAGAACAGTAAATTGTTCACACCAATCATATTTGTTTTCTTATTAGTTTCTAAACTATTAATATGTAGATGAATAGAAAATGGACATTAAAAAACAACGTCCACCAAAATAAAACAAATATGTAAAATAATTTATGGAGAGAGAGGGAGGGAGAGGAGAAAAAAGAGCCACTGTATCACAGGGCCAATGAATCAATATTCCCCCTTGAGCATCATATTTTTAAGTACTAACTAAACCCATCAATTTGTTCCTGAAAAGATAATCATCCAATAGGTACAAAATAGTATTTTTTTATATATTATTCTGGAATTTATCATAACTTTATAGAAATGTGACATGTAGAAGACATGTAGATGGTTTCTTTGATGGCCTTCATTCCTTTCATTTCTTGAAGCTGATTCTTTTTGTTTGTTTGTTTGTTCCATGCCTTCCTCTGGTCTTACTAGTATATTCCAACAGGGTGATTATTGATAAAGAATATGTTAAATGATTCCAAAATATTGTAAGTTTGCTGGCTATGTTTACATTGAAAATAAATTTTAAGATAGTATTGTATGGAACTGTGGTGGTTAAAAAAGACAGGATGACGGTCACTACAGGGTGACTGAAGCACCATCTCTTTTGCAGGTATGTCAGAGTCTCAGGCACAGAATGGGTGGGGCTGTACTTATGCTGCTTTGGTGCCATCTTGACCTCTTCCCATCCCTACCTGACACTGCTATCATTCAAACCAGAATGGCAGATTGGAAAAGTGTAATGTGCATCAAGAATAGGATCAATGTCCCAATGTCCCAACAACAGGATTAAATGTCTGGGTAGAGTTGGAACGTGTACAATAGATTAGCCATTATTAATTTTAAAGAATAATTATATTGCCACAGCTATTACAAAATCTAATTTGCCTCATCAAATTAATGGAGTAATTTCTTGTAAAAACTTCTATCCATTTGAAGGATGGAGGAAAGGGGGAAGGCAGTTCTGTGAATTGCTTGAGGAGCCAGGTGGCACAGAAACAAAATTGCTTGATGTTTTTAAACAGAATAGTAAACTCTGAGCTGACTGATTAGAGTTCTCTTTTGATCATGAGTATTACTACACAATTTAAGTGATGGACATTGACCCTGCCTCTCCTCCTGCTGGCCCTTCCTTTCTGGCCTTTGCTGCTCCTTTGTTCTCTTCTGTCTGCAGTGAGATTGTGTGAAATAAATGAAGGATGATGTCATGGTATTCTGTTAAAGAAGACAAACACATCATTTAAAAAAGCAAATTAGCGTGTACGTGGGGAAGATACCAGAGCTTGAAATGCCATATAGCATATATGCTTATGAAATAATACCAGAACCTGATGTTTTTAAAAAGAAATTTCTAATTAAGTAAGGATGCCACATAAAAATCCCTGTTACTCTTCTATGAATAGTTAAATGTAAACAGGAAATGGCTGTACATGTGAATTACTTTAGGGAAGGATAAAATACAAATGCTTAGATGTGCTGGCTCAAAAAGTGGGAAATAACAGATCAAAATGCTGTTTGGTTTTTTTTTTTCTGATTATGTCCTTAAAATGTGAAAATAGTTCATTTTTAGCCATTGAAAAGGGTGTTGGCTAAGGAGGCTATTGTGAAACATCCCAAAAATGCAAACAATATGAGGAAGAATGCACACTATGTTTGAACTTGTCTATATGCTATTGCATTGGTACTGTATGCATTTAAGCCACAGCATTACCAAAATTAAGCCCTTTGCAAACTTATATCTTCATTTAACCATTTGTTCAATCTTTCAATGGTTGTTTATGGCAGAGATAAATGCTTCATTTTTCTCTACCGGATCAGGGTGTGCTTCCCCATTTAGTTTGTTATTAGTCCAATTTGTGAAGTGAATTCTGTATAGCTATCCTAAGGATGATTAGCTTAAATATGTCTTTCCCAGAGAACTAAAATACCATTTTCCTACTTTCCTTAATGTCCTTGAATTAAACATACAGTCACTGCTTTCATGGAGAGAATATATTATAACAAATTTAATTGTCTATAGAGGCCAAAGCAGTTTCCATATACTTCAATCCATGTTCATAACATTCTGCTTCAACTTTAGAATTTTTTTGTGCGGCTTAAATGTTATTTAGAAATTCCCAATATGTATTCTGTTTCTGCTAAAAGGAAATGTGAATTCTGAAATTAGACTCATTTGTTGATTTAAAGGTGATGATAATGTCCATCTCAAAAGAGATTTAAAATGTTCTTACAGATCTAGTACGGAAAAAAGGGGTGTGTGTGTCTATTGCTTTCCAGATACTTTGAGCCCCACTCTCCAGAGCACATTGTCTGAAGCTGCTAAGATTTAAGGCACTGGACCATTTGGAGACCCATAGGAGTATTTAGTGTACATTTGGAATCAAAAGGAATAAGTTATTCAGTTGCAGCATTTGCTGTTTTGTTTATGTTCCGAAAGTGTCATTCTAATTTGCAGAATTTACCCTAGTTTAGTTGTCATACTAACAGCAAAATTTAATCATGTAAGATCTCTTGACATCTCAGAGGAGCAAACAGTGATTCCTCTCAATATCTACTAGGCAAGGGTTCTCCAACCTTGGCAACTTTAAGCCTGGCAGACCAACTCCCAGAATTCTGGGAGTTTATTTATTTATTTATTTATTATATTTCTATACCGCCTTTCTCCCGTAGGACTCAAAGCGGTGTACAGTCAAGAAAAATATAGACACACAAACATCATAAAATTGCTAATTAAAATTATTACTTAGTTTGGTCAATTAAATAAAACCCAGAATTAGATAACATTTAAAAAATCATTCACATGTTCGTATGTTTAGCCCCGCCTGTTGGAACATCAGGGTCTTGAGGGCACGGCGGAAAGCACGGAGATCAGGGATATTCTGTATCTCCGGGGGCAGTTCATTCCAAAGGGTTGGAGCCCCCACAGAGAAGGCCCTCCCCCTGGGAGTCGCCAGTCGACATAATTTGACTGACGGTACCCTGAGTAGTCCCTCCCTGTGAGAATGAACTGGTCGGTGGGAGGCTATTGGTGGCAAAAGACGGTCTCATAGGTACCCAGGTCCTAAGCCATGGAGCGCTTTAAAGGTGATAACTAACACCTTGAATTGAAGTCCGCCAGGCTTAAAGTTGCCAAGGTTGGAGACCCCTGTACTAGAGGTATGTCCTGATTCAGGAAGTAACATCTACATCCCAGAAGACTTCTATATGCGTAGGTGAGAATCAGGGTTGCTCCTCAGAGTCTCAGGATCTTCAGAGAAGGTGTGAATGTGAACTAAATGACCTTTACAAGACATGTAAAATGATGGGAAGGGAATTATTTTTTGCTTCCAAGTGAGTTAAAAAAAAACCAGGGATGAATTAAGGTCAATACAGTATAAGGGAAAAGAATCTTCAGTGAGTCTTTTAACAGATGGAGTCTCTTGAGCCCCTGCCTGTATTCATCACTGTTTCACATTACAGACCCTTGTGCTGGGACACAGCCTTCCCTGGAAGGCAATCCAAGGCTGAATAGTGAAATGACAGCACTGGGAAAGTGTAGCAATCTCTCTCAGTGAGTCACAGTCACGGAAAAGAGGAAGATATTTAAAGGACTTTAGGCAGCCAATAAAACTGGGCAAGGCACTAGTTGAAGCTGAACTACAATTTCCAGCAGATACATCACTCTGGCTAATGGTGAAGAATTTGAGTTCAATCTCCATTCTTCATGTGTCATGACTGGTAATCAACTGTGATGAAAGAATCCTCAGATTCTGATTCTTTTTCAGAAGGTCCTGGTATGGTCAGCAGCTTGTCTCCCATCACTCTTAAACACTTTCCCTCACACTTTGAAGAGTGTGAGGAAGCCATAGAGAGGCACTGCTAGTTTAAGAGTTACTATTTTGATCTCCCATGATGTCCTGAATGTCACAGCCTTCTATGGCATGAATTACTGCATAGATCAGTTTTAATATAAATTTCAGAGCACTCAGTATCTTGTTTTCATTCTTTATAGTTTTTTCTAGTATAGTGTAATTTCATACAGAGGAAGAAAGCTCCAGGGGACATTGTTCTTCTTGGCTACAGAAGACAGTTTGTAAATAAATTATTTATCGCAAACCTTTTAATACGACAAGATAAATTATTTTGTGGCCTTTTGGTTGGCTTCAGTAGACAACCAGGTTCCAGTCACCCTCGGCTCCTTGGCTGGCTTTGGGGGAGTTGATTTTTCTCAGCCCAATCCAGGGGTGAAATGCTCCCGGTTCGGACTGGATCGCCCGATCCGGTAGTGATGGCGGCAGGTGGTTCAGAGAACCAGTAGCAAAAATCCCTGCGCCCCCCCACCCCACACCATGCCTGGCTGAGCTGCACGATCATCAGAGGCTTTTTTTTTTTTACTTTTAAAAGCATTTTTTCTTATACCTCTTCTGACGAAAAAATGCTTTTAAAAGTAAAAAAAAAGCCTGATGATCACGTGGCTCAGCTGGGATCATCAGAGGCTTTTCAAAGCATTTTTTTCTGCAACCTCTTGGCCAAAGAGGTGGTAAAAAAAATGCTTTGAAAAGTCTCTGATGATCCTAGCTGAGAGGCATTTTTTAAAAAAGCCTCTCTGACGATCCCAGCTGAGTTGCCTGATCGCAAGAGAGGCTTTTCAAAGCATTAGAAAAAATGCTTTGAAAAGTTAAAAAAAAGGTCACATTCCCCCCCCAAGCCACGCCCACAGAACCAGTAGTAACAAATTTTACATTTCACCCCTGGCCCCAATCCATCACATGGAAGAAAAAAAGTGGGAGGAGAGAACACTGTACACAACCTCAAGCTTCTGAATGAAAATGAGGATCATTATAGAAACAAATATGTTTAACTGATATCCCTTATGTTGAAAAGCAACCACTGATTAATTTGGACAGATCTATTAATTTACTTTGGCGTACACTGAGACTGTAATGATCACAATCGGAGCATGTGGCGTTTATGGAGTTATTGGAATATACAAGCTCATGGACGTATTGATCCAACAGGTTCTTTTCAGCAGCAGTAATTAAGAGAAACTGGGTTCCATTAGGAATAGCTGTTCCCTTCCAACAGCCCTTTGGCTGGGATTCACTTTCCAAACAAGAAGGTTTGGGGCTCCAACACATTTTTGTATCCAGAAAAGGAACCATGTAGCTGCCCTCCTGGTCATCCCATAACTATTCTAGAACAAAATGTACTGCCTGCTGTTGAAGTGTGCAGCATAAAAGAAATTTAACACAGGCTATGCTGTTTCTCAGTGACTGGACTGCAATCTGAAGGCTATTTTGCGCTACAGGAAACCTCTGAATAGCAGGACTGAGATTAGATAGGGCACGACTGTATCATGGATTATTGCAAATAGCATTCCTAGCATTCCACATTGAACATCGCTGTGTGAGACCTGCCTCTGCCCAGGACTTGGAGAAAGTGCAGAGAATTTCTTTATCTCTACTACAGTATGTGACTTCAGTTTCATTCTTTTGGAACAGAAGTTTCATGTTGAGTTCAACTGTTTCATATGTACATAGGAAAGCCAAGTATGTGTGTGTGTATGTGTATGTAAGATTTAGCAATTTCCATGAAAGAAAATCTAGTGTTTATAATTAAAGGTAATCCTCAATTTATGACCATAATTGAGCCCAAAATTTCTGTTGCTAAGCGAGTTTTACCCCATTTTACGACCTTCCTTGCCACAATTGTTAAGTGAATCACTGCAGTTTAAGTTAGTAACAGTTTTTAAGTGAATCTTCTTTCCCCATTGACTTTGCTTGTCAGAAGGTTGCAAAAAGTAATCACATGACCCCACTCCAGGGCACTGCAACCCTCATAAATACGAGCCAGTTGCCAAGTGTCAAATTTTGATCACATGACCATGGGGATGTTGAAGGGTCGTAGGTATGAAAAATGGTCAGAAGTTATTTTTTCAGTGCTGTTATCACTTTGAATGGTTATTAAAGGAATGGTTGTAAGTTGAAGACTATCTGTATAGACCTTTTTTCCCCATTCATGTTTCTATTCTGTTATGTGCAACTATAAAAAAGCTTTCAATAATAATTAAGAGTCATCAGAAATGTGCCAAGTGTGCTTAAGGAACCTTCAGTAGATGTTTTGAGGACTATTCACTTCAACAACAGTGTTGGTGATTGGTTTATCCTATTGTATAATTATTTCTCAAGTGCTCCTTAGATTGTTCTACTTGTCAGTCTGTTTCAAGACATTGTTCAAATGCTGAAGCTTGATTTTAACGCTTCCTTTGTGTCTGAGGACTTTAAGAGTTGCTTTAACTTTAGGGCTGGTTAGACAATTCTTAGGCATTGCTATCCTCAAAGAGTTGGAGGATACTCAATCATTCAATCTTTATTATGGTTATAGACCAGCAGCATACCTGAGGACAGTCATTTGTGAGAAGCTGCTCCAACTGTACATGAAGATGCCTATACATGGAGGCATCTTCCTCATTTTCATTGGTTCAACACTGGGAGCTCCTGAGGACAAAAAAGAGGCAACAAGCGGAAGGGTTCTGGAGTTATAGCATCTCATTGTAAAAGGTTTTGCTTTCCCATGGGGTCTCTTAGTATCACACACAGAAGACATAGCCTTTTAATATTTTAAAACTGCTCTAGAGTGATCATTGCAGCTCACATTTCATCTGATGTCAGGACCCAAACCAAGAAAGACATGTGATTCTTCCAAATAGAGTTCTTTATTGTTTCACATCTATAGACAAAATCTTGCCAGACTAAGCACTCTACTATCTACATTTACATATAGACTGGGAATTATTAGGAAGGAACTGTCTTTACCCTCTTTCTCTCACACCTGATACCTGGAAAGAGTTTTCTATTACTTCTCTTCAGTGTGCTCCTTCCTTCCTGGGAATCCACTTCCTCATTATATTCAATTACAACTGATATATTTTTATATAAAACTTTTTAAAAAAGTTACCAAGGATCCGGTCACATATTATGCCGGCAAGTGCTAACTAGTTGCTGAAAAGAAAATTAGGATTTATTTAAGAAACAGAACAAGATTTCTTGTTCTGGAGAGGGCCAACCTAGAACTAAGGAGAAATTTCCTGACAGAACAATTGATCAGTGGAATGACTTGCCTCCAGAAGCTGTGGGTGCTCCAATATTGGAGGTTTTTAAAAAGAAATTGGACAACCATTTGTCTGAAATGGTATAGAGTTTCCTGCTTGAGCTGGGGGTTGGATTAGAAGACCTCCAGGGTCCTTCTGTTGCACACGACTGATACTAAATTGATACGTGTGTGTGTACACATTTGAATATTATATTCAGGGGTATCCATAGGGTATGGTTTAAAAAGTCAAATGGCAGCTGCAGTGTACATAAAAAACAGGTGGAACTTCAAGCTTAATGTGGCCTTCATTTAGGATTACTCTTACCTTGTACTTTTTAAAAATGCAACTGGCTCGTTTGCTGATTAGTCTGAAGTATAGTTCTGTTTTTAACATATAAGCCAAAATGATTTTTATCTAAAGAATAAATCATACTTTTTACTCTCTCTATCTAAACTTGAAATAGTTCCTAACTGGAGAGGCTCTGAAACCATTTCAATAGTATTTGCTTCCCACGTATTTGAAGCATGCAATTGATAGCCAGTTTTCAGGTCCTGGAAATAATTTTTGTTTTATGAGGTACAGTTAAAAAGAGTAAAAATAGGCATCACTTGGAGGCACAATGCACGATTATTATGCAGATTTTATACACTATTCAGGAGATAAAAAGTACCCAAAATACATTCAGTAGCTAGATATATTTTTCTCTTTTTATCCCATGCTTTTGTATGTTATTTAATTCCAAGGCAGCTCCACTACATATCTGCAGCATCTCGAAGGGAGTTAAAAATAGCCAGAAAGCAACTTGTGTAATGGGTTTTCTGTCTTCAACTATTTCATTTCAGATAATATGAAATAGGCCAGTTTATGCTGAATTATGCATAAAGCCATCCTGATTGTTAATTTCCCATTGTTAATTTCTTCATCGGCTAGCACTGAAGGGCACTTGAGCAACGTTAATGGCTGAAGCCCTTTGTTATCAACACAGATGGAAAACTATTACTTGATTGTGGCTTTGAACCATGAGCGCATATTTTCCAAATGATTACATCCTAAACTTTGAAAACTGCTGTTCATTTCCCTTGTGCTTGCAACATAGAGACTTACGTTCTACTTCCAGGCCAAAAGTGCCAGAACAAAGCACCTCTTCAAGTTTATTAAACACCAGAAGAAAAATAATTTTATTTTACTTGCTTTATATTTTTCAGGAATATGTGATATACAAACACAAAAAAACCCCATACGATTGAAACCTAATTCATAACCTAATAGATCCCAAACAGTAAAAGAATTCTGGAAAAATAATTGAAAACATCTATTTAAAAAGGTATGGTCTTACTTCCTTTGGTGAAGGATTAGGTTCAGCATGGAAGGAGTGCATTTCTATTGACAGGAAATAGGCACAATGTTGATTGCTTAACGGCTGGACTTCAGCAGGAAGGGTAGAGAATCATAGAGCTTGAGAGGGTCCTTAAATCTAAGTTCCTGAAGACTACAAGAAATCAAATTGAAGTATTCTGTGCAGATGGCTATCAAATTCCCCAAGTATTTCATGAACAGAAACCTATCACTTCCCCTTGGAGGTGCTACTGTCAAAATGTGGTTAGGAAGGATTCAAGAGGAATCTTTATTTTTACAATTGAAAGCCATGATTCTGTGTCCTGTGTTCTGGAATTTAAGACTGCAAGTCATGATCTTCTGTGAGTTATCCTTTCAGGACTCTCACATCTCCCCTAATTTTCTCAAGACCAAAAATACTCAATTTCTTCAATCTCTCTTTACAGAAGTTCATTTCTATCTTCTTGTTGCCATGTTCTGAACATGTTCCATTTTCTTCTGAATCCTTTTTTTAAACTATGGTACTGGAACTGAGATAGTTCATTTCCCAACTGCTCTGGACCCACTGTTCAACATTATGTTTGACCAGTATAAATGGGAAATTATACAGTATATCTGTTAAGGCAATCTAAAAGTGCAGTTGTCTTTTTTGCACACTGCTAGCTCACAGTCAACTTGCAACCCAAGATTATCCAAGTCCTTTCTCCACAAATATTGTTGCCAAGCCAGATATCCTGCATCTTATATTGGCATATTTTTGTTCTCCAGATGAACTTTATAACTGCAATTTACCTGTGTTAAATGTGTTATTTTTAGATTAATTTCTCTAACCTCTCAAAATCTGATTTGTTTTTTCCCTCTGTCTTCCAAAGTATTGCTATCCCACCTAACTTTATCTCACCTGCAAGATCGATAAACATTGCTTCCATCTCTTCATCCAAACATTTGATAAAAATATTGTAGAGGACCTGGGGTTGGCCCTTGTGATACTCCACTGGAGGGTTTTGTCTTATTTGATGAATAACCATTGCAAAGCACTGAATATTTAAAATTCTATGGTAGATCTTAAAGTTGATAGTGACAGTGAGAATTTATGTAATTTCCTACACTGTGGAATTCCAGGTGTATTTTCTTAAAAAAACTGAGTAGCACACTGCTTTAACAGAAAATTATGAAATTAGGTCCTGACTACATTCCTAATTTGAGAAGGACTATTCTGTACATACTAGATCCACCTTGTACACAGAGTTTAGCTTTGATTCTATAGTAACCAAAATCATAAAGGAATCTTTTGAAAACAGCACTCACTTAATTTTGTGCTGATATTTTGCTTCAGTACTTTTGCTTAAGACAAGCCACCTCAGTGAGATGGTTGGAGTGAAGCCTGTTAAGGCCAGATTGTCTCTCCCCCCCCCCCATAGGAACACAGAATGCTATCTAGGATGAACAACAGTTTCTCTTAAGAACAAAACCCTCAACAAAGTTCATAGAGTGGTCTTCGAATGATACCAGAATGTTAGGGTACATTGTCTCACTATTAAAATCAGACATGCATATGCATTGTAATATAGGAGAACATCAGCCATGGTCCTTTTCTATGTGGGATTTGCTATAATTTGCTATAAGCATTTTGCTTAGAACTGTTTATAAAAACTAGGGCAGGGTCTGGGCATTACCGAAAGCTCGCTTCCTGCAGACTGAACTATCTTGCCAGATATGTAGCCCAGCATTATACTTTTTAAAAAAAATGTATATGTGAATGAATGAAAATACATCAATAAATAGGTAACACTAGCCAACCATTTTTCCTGATTATATTGGAATGTTGCTATGATCTTGTTTTCTATTGTTAATACATTTTCATAAATAGCATATGCAGAAAAAAATTCTGGAATTTATGTTATTCTCCAACAATCCAAAAACTTGTGTAGGGCTATTATAAGTAGCACAGAGTTGGCCCACCTCTTACCTGGCTTGCACATGTATCTGAGTTACAAAATACTTAGAAATTCCATTGGTTTCATAAAAGGAATCTCTACTTTCCAATTTTCCCTTGCTAATTTTTGGAATAATGATTACATTCAACATTTCAAACCACGCTTGATTAAACTTTAATGGGCAATGCTCTACCATTTGATACCAACAAGATGCACTCATGTACTTCAAGCCATTTTTATTAGAAGTCTCTTCAAGGAAAAAGAAACACAGAGATCCTTTGCAAGTAAGAATTCAGAGTCAATTACCTGAAAACAGGTATGAAAAACATCTTCTATTAAAATCAGATACAGGATAGAAACAGTGCATTTTTTAAAATACTACCGGTGATAGACAAGTCTTCCATCATAAATGGCATCAAAATCATTACTGATTTTACAGCAAAGCTGCATGCACATTTAGTTTATAGTAAAAAGCCTTGGAAGTATCAAGCTTTTGCCATGAAATTTGCAGTAATAAAGGTACGCAGCACAAAGATGTTTCTTTTGCCATCCTATTGATATTTTTCCATATTAAACATATATATACACTTTAAAAATTTGGCTGGTAAACCATAATATTATTCATAAAACTTTTGCTTCAGTTGCTAATTTAGCAGAAATGCACTATCCAAGTGTGCTTATACTTTGGAGGAGAAACTAACGAAATAAGGAGGTGATTTTATTGTTGGAAAAGGGATGAGTTGATTAACATGATTTTTTTCCCTAAAAAAAATCAACAATAAAATGGCTCTGTACAAAAAAAGGAAATATATGTACAAAATGCTACAAGCCTACAAATTTATGAGATCTGTCCTTTACCACAATAGAAATGCAGTAAAAGATTTTCTGTTTTGCTTTTTGTAAGGTGCCAGCAAAACCAAACCTGGACTGCTTTACATAACATCATAGATATGTTAAGTCCTGTGTTTTTATCACCTGCTACTGCTGTCTATATTTGCACACACACACACACACACAAAATATTGCCTTCAATATTTTATACTGTTCCAAAAATGAAACTCCATCCACATGTACTAATTTTCCTTTTTGCGTCCTTGTTTTAATGCTATGTTTCTAGAAAGAAAATACAGTTCCGGTCAACTAGCCAAAAAATAGCATCATATAATACTTTGTGTAGATTTCCCCAACTCTACTGTGACTGTGCTACAATCAAACAGAATATAAACATTGCTCTTTCATTACTGAATTTTCATGTAATAAATGAATTAGACTTTACATACTCTATTGCACTTCCAACACATTTTTATAAAGCAGATATTTATTCATTGTTAGTTTGCTTCATAATGATTCATGATTTTCCAGTATTTCTGAACTTTCCTAATATCAAATAGCAGACATAATTTCCTTTCTATGAGTTCCAGGAGTTAAAAATAGGTGTAAGTACAGGATACAGGCTGTACTTACACATATGATAGTACTCCCTCTTTTCCTCTAGAGAGATATGTATGTTGTAACTACACTAGAACCATCCATTTCATCCTGTAGAGACATGCACACATGTCTCTCCACTTAATTTAAGACATTAATTACATGAACATAGAAAGTACATCCAACTCAAGTTTCCTGTAGTTGCATATATCAATAGCATATGATACATTTGCCCTATTGAGACATCACTGTGTTGGAAGCTTCTGATGCTTCCTACAAAGAGATGCAAGTTTTTGTACTTTATATATTAATACATGCAGGTGCAGGAAATCTAATTCATGCTTCTGTACTTACTAAATTCATGTCTAAAGCTCTTACTGTTTTGGAAAAAATTTTTTAACTAATGTATGACCCTCACTGGCCCAATTCTAATAAAATGTCTTATGAGATACAACTGGAAATCATGGCTTAATGAAGTATTCTAGCATCAATACTCCTTTTGATTATTTTTGCTTAATTTTTTACAGGCGTTTGCAGATATTGCAATATACATTTGGAAAAAAAAATATTTTTAGTACTAATTGTATCTTGCAAATGGGTAAAAGAAGAGGCAAACTTGTGACACAGCAAACTGACAGCAACATACATTTGCTGAGCTACAAACGTGATAACTCAAAAAAAAAAAAAAAGGAAAGGAAACCCATTAAAATGTAGTAAATTGCAACCTGTTCTATATATTAGGTGATAATAGATATTTTTTTTCATATGGATACTATTGCAATTTCCCCCAAATAACTGGTAACATTTTGAAGTGCCATGCTATTTCTTCCATTAAGATTTTTATATGCGCTTTCCAAATTGGCATTGCCAGACAAAAATTAAAGGCATAAAAAGATGTATTTCGCATAGAACTAATTCCTCTTGTTTCACAAAAGCTCAGGGATTCCATTTTAGCTGTTGAATAATACTGCTGGCTGGCAGATGGGATGAAGATGGTGAAGATGAGCGGCATGATTTCTACCTGGATTTGCAAAGCAGGAAAACTGAAGGCTGGTGGAGGATGTTTTCTAGCACTTTTTATGCAGATGTGTGGCAGAGATGCAGCATAAATAAGAAAGGAACAAAATCAAATAATCATTTCACAGCCTCTTGACATAGTTTCCAGGGAAAGTACCAAAAAATTTTGTTCTTCTGGAGGTTCCTGAAAGTAGAAGTAATAAATGAAACATGGTAGCAAGAGTAACATATTCATGCTCTAAAGACAGCCTTTACATTTCATTTTAGGATTGTTCATGAATATATTTAATGCCATCCCAATAGGAAAATATGGAGTATTGCATTATATAGCCATAGAATTTAAGTTAAGTTATAATACCATAGCCATGAAAAATGTAATCATGGTAGATAATGTAATACTATCATAATAGGTTTTACTGAGGTTTTACTGAATTAACTCCCACTGCTGAAAAGACAAATCAAAGTTAAACATTAAAATATATCTTGTCTGTTTAGCAGTTATAACACCAAAGAAAACTTTTTAACGAAGTACTGTTTTTTGAATAGGGGTTTTTTAAGGAAGCAGCAGTCAAATTACAATATCAAATATTAGGCTTCAATAAATATTGAATCAATCATTCATTTGCAAATAAAACAACTTATCAAATGAATGTTCTATTAAGTATTTTCATTCCAACATAGCAGTTTTTTATGCAGGCATTTTGTACATCAGATTCAATAGGAAAAAGGGAATCCTTAATCACCCATTAGTATGAGATAGTTCTCTCAGCTTATGAGTACATAATGTGAGAATGATACTTTCTCCATCAATTTTAATGGAGAAATTTACTATGTCAAGGTTTAGAGCATGGTGGTGGCAAACATTTGACACGTCTCATAATATGGTTACCTTTATAGTGCAGGAAATTGCTCACACATAAAAAGGAACATACCACAATATAGGCAGATCTCATGCAGTATGGATTTTTTGCTAATCAGTTCCTCATGCTTGAACTGCGTACCACAAACATCATTTATTGCTGGATATCCTCTAGTATTAGAGTGTAGATCCAAATGGGTATGAAAGATGGCACAATGATGTTTGATTTAGGGAGCACACCAAAAGAAAAAGATTTGCTCTGGTATAGAAACTATAATATTTCCAACAAGATCTGGAAATCTTGTTGCAAATATTATATTGCAGAATAGCAAGGTAGGGGTGATTATATTACATGTGAAAGAATCAATGGCCTATGACACAAGATTTTGGGGAACATCTCAAGAATGTTTTTTATGGCTGGCAAACTAGACATAATACATGCAATCCTGCAATAATTTTGAATAAAAAATTGCCAGTGGTAATAAACCAGTGGGTTCCCTAAAATGTTACCCTCTAAATACCCTGTTGGGTAGAAATTCTGAGATTGTAGGAGTAATTCAGATTGAGGGCATCAGGCTAGGAAAGCCAAATGGTATTTATATATCCTAGTAAAGGCACGACTAAAATTATGGAAAACATACCCACAAACCATCCATCATCACATTTTTCCATCACATCAATGACATCTCCCTCTCTCAGCTCCAATTCATCTTCGTTCCTAGGAGTATAGTTATACAGAACCTGAAACCTTAAACAGGACAAATGGATGCATTTAAAGAAAAAAAAAACATCTTGCATTTTCACTATGTAGGTTGCTAAACAGTTCTTTGAAGATAAAAATAAGCCAGGCTACAACTGAAATCAGTGATAGATAGAAAGATCTCTATTGACTAATGCATGAACTATTGAAGCAGAATATTTTTATTTCAGTTCAAATAAATGGGCTGTAAATCCAAATATGTGTAGTTACAATCATTCTTAACTATTTGACACACTAGCAAAGCGTACAACATTTAAGTGTACAAAACATACATTTTAAATCATTTTTAAAAAATTTGTATGTTTGGGCAGTGCTTTGGATTCAGTTCCCAAAAGCTGGTTTGGAGAATGCAGGAGCATGATCATAGGACTTGTCTGCAACTTATTTAAGAAGTCACATCTTTCTTGGATCACATTGCAGCTGTGTGCTGCAAAGAATCTTTTGAGAACTGAATTTTGGAATGCTTCAGATCTCAGTATGGAAAAGTGGAAAAATAAATTTCAGTCCTAATGAGCTAAAAAAGGAAGATAGCCTAGAACCGTGATGGCAAACCTATGGCATGTGTGCCACAGGTGGCACGTGTAGCCATATCAGTGGGCATGCCAGCTCAGCTCCGGTGCACATGCGCACGCAAGCCAGCTGATTTTCGGGCCTTCTGGGCCCACCAGAAGTAGAGAAACAAGCTGTTTCCTGCTTCCAGAGGGCCTGGGGGTGGGTGGGGAAGGCCTGTTTTTCTTTCTCACCTGGCTCCAGATCCTCTCTATGCATCTGGGGAGAGCGAAAACAGCCTTTTTTGCTGTCCCCAGCCTCCAGAGACTCCTAGCAAAAAATGTCACTTCCTGTCCAACTGGAAGTTGGGAAACGGGCCATTTCGGGCCTCCGGAGGGCCTGCAAAGGGGTGGGGATGCTGTTTTCGCCCTTCCCAGATGCATAGAGAGGGTCTGGAGCCAGGTGAGAAAGAAAAATGGGCCTACCAGACTATCGCGTGCCAGGAGCAGGGGGGGGTCACGCACACATGCGCAGGGCGGGGCGCATAGAATTATGGGTGAGAGCGCGCACGCGTGTGAACCTCCTCCCACCTCCTGGCACGTGATGACAAAAAGGTTAATCATCACTGCCCTATACCATTTCTCTGAGCTCCAAGAGCAAGCAATCTAAGATTCCCCAGAAGGTCTTGAATTCTTGCTCTCATAAACAAGTAGCCAGCATTATGTACTTTAGTCTAATATATCTTCTCTAGTTTAGAATTTCATGGCCACTAATTTATATATGTACTTTTATGTTGTTCTCTTATATTATTTTTTCTTTGTATTTTTGGAAATGCTAGCTTTTCTTCAAGAATGTTAACAATTCCCTTTCACTATAAATTTGCCAGCAGTCAATAGCCATGTTACTCTTGGGAATGATATGTCATTGTATTGTTATCTTTCTATTAAAAAAGTCTTCTTTCATTAATGGTGGCTTGTACTCTAGAAGTAAATTTTATTTGTTTCTTGTTAGGTAACAGTATTTGCTAGATAAAAATCAAGTTAAAAATTTATCATGTTAGTGCTTTTTGTAATTATTTAGATTTTTTAAAAAAATCTAATTATATGACATGCCGTACAAATAAGTGGATTAAAAAATTCAAAATATATTCAAAATAAAGACAGTTGACAATTGTTAAAACTTGGATTTGTGGCTTCCTTAGGAGATACACTGACAATAAAGTCTGCAATACATTATCAATTATATAGTGTCACAAAAATATGGTTTTATCAGTTCTATATTCCATGCATTATGTTCCAATTATGGATATTTAAAAATTGTATTATATTATCCAATGCCCAATTGTATACATTATAAAAAAGCATCTGCCCCATTCACTGCCATTCATTGCTAATTCACTGGAAAAATCTCCGAGTTCACAGTGCAATTATATATCTGCTCACTTGGAAATAACCCCTCTTTGAACACAATGGATGGTGTTTATGAGTGGAAACAAAGGATTGCATTGCTAGTTCCTAAATAAATGTTCTTGCTTAATGGCATTATATGACCTCTTAGCCTAACTTGAGGATAAAATGAAGAGAGGAAATAATATTCTACAAATTTGAGTTCCTGGAGATTGGACAGGATATAAATGAAATAAAAGCAACAAAAAATGCCAATTTAAAATCTTTCATTTTTCAGTTTCTGCCACGTATATAAACTACTGAGAAGGGGAAAAATGAATATAATTGTGAAGAGACCCACTCCCCTACTTCCTTAACAAATCATATTGTACAAAGTCCTAAGGGCTTTGTGGCAGGATGTTGTGGAGGGTTATGACCTTTGGTCAATAAGGAATCTACTTAGTTACAAACAGATATACTTTATTTGTTGTAGCAGCCAATTCTCTTTCTGTTTGTTCATGATATAATGAGTTGGAAAATTTGGAACTTGTTCTGAATGAGTCACCAGCAGTTGAGTTCAGGGTAAGAGATGCTCTCATTTTAAATAGAATAAAATAATCTACCTTGGTAATGTCTAAATACAGATATTATACTCTAAAAGTTTAGTACCTATACTTCTCTTATTCTAAACATTCTGTGTAGTGTATCAACTGGGAGTATTAAATATTGCTTCTCTGCAATACATTGCAAATTTGGCCTTTGCTAATAATTATTTAAATAATATATGTGTGTTCCAAGTCTCACACCAGAACAAAAAAAATAACATATTGCAAGATTGATAGATATATAAACTACCTTCAACGCAAGGCTCTTCTAGATAAGAATACCTTGCAACATTCACATCAACTCAGACCTTATTGAACAACTGATGCAAGAGGACACTTTATTGCAATAGGTCCTGGAATCTTCCTACTACAGTTGTAGATTTTGCTAAAAGGAGAACTCCTATTTTCATGCAGTGAAAATGCCATTTTCATGCCATTTCAATACTGGGAACTGCTGATTAGTTTGTCTTGTGTGAGAAAATCTACAGAGTCATTAAATGGGATGATTAATTTGTTTCCTTCACAGATCCCATTACTTGTATCCCACTATAACGGAGACATGTTATAGCTGTAAGGGGGACCAAATACAAAACTATTATGTCAAGGTAAGCAGATGGAAGTTTCCTATCTGTTCTAGGAAAAGTGGTGTACAAATTCCTTTAGCTTGACATCAAGTATTACATTGATTTCAAAAGTGGCTGAAGTCAGGATTTTAAAAGGATAATTTTCCCCCTTTAGCTTCCCAATCCACCAATCTCCAGTCTGGATATTTATCCAAGCTTATTTTTCAAGGAGCTTGTTGAAAATTCTTCAACGAGAAGAAGTGGGCCATAACTTGTTGAGTTATGGCCCACTTTCTGATGACTATAATTATTTGCTTGGTTCACCTTTAGTTTCTCCTTTTAGGACAATATATACTCAATTTTCCGGTAATCATATTGCAAGGCAGTTTGACAAAGCTCTGTGAAGGTCTTTGTATTTGATCCCTTAGAATAGCATGCCACCTTCATTTTCTCTAGATAGCTTGCTTCTTCTTTAGTTCAACACTACCACTATCTTTGGCACCTACTGGAATTTTAAACTTTTTGTGGTTTGGCTTATGGTCGCTTCCCTTTGGATAGAATTGTGCAAAATTAACCAGTTTGAGAAGAATGACTGTCCTGGAGATCTGTGGGACTTTTCATTCCCTCTTCACATTACAAGGTGTCTCAATAATTTCTGGAAGTAATTTGGATGGAAGCAATTTTAGACCAGTTGAAAATAGTCCTGTCCCATGCAGTTTGGTTTTGTCCAGAATGCTATGTCCAGGACACCATGAATCACTTGCAGAGATTACTTCCATCTTAGGCCAGTTTTTGGGCAAAGTTTCCAAAAAAAATTTTGGAAAGTTTTTATATGGTTGAGTTGAGGATGAAATATCATACTCTTGAGATCTCTGGAATGCTCTGTGCTTAATTGATGAAGTTTGAACATCCCTACGTTTGGATTTTATAAGAGCTCAAAGTGCTCAAAACATTGTGAATAGATGGAAATATGGATTATGGGTGCATGTATGCATCATGGTAAGAGAGAGGAGCACACAAGACTTTAGTTTAGTTCAACCCCATTTCCTTATCCTTTTCTATTGTGTCCATAGTAAACTTGGGATGATATATGGTTTCTTGGATGACAATTTCTCCCTTTTGCCCAGTTAGAAATTTAACACTATTATTTAAAGAAGAACTTGAGTAGATGAAAATACTTACGGTTCCCCCCCACTGTCATGAGCAAACACAGGGCGCTGTGGCTGAAATGAAATGAGTTGAAATGTAGTAAGAGTATACACTGTAATCAATTAATTTAGCACAGTCTTCCATAATAGTCAGCTCACTAAGTGCTTCAATACATTCCCTGATTTAGGGGCTGCATTAAAAACAGGTTTTCTCAGCAGTAGGTAAGATACAGTTTAGAATATATACACCTATGGGGGGGATTTGTATTGTAAAGCCTATTTTAGCGTAGACCCATATTTTATTTGGTCTTATTTAGAAAAAAAATCTGGTTAAAAGATGGGAACAAAGAAGGATCCATTTCTCCAAGGACTTTTCCATTGTGCAAGCCTCTTTATCCTTTTCAGCCTAAATCTTGCCATGCCAAAGAAAGCAGATAAGTTTAGCTTCAGTGTTTTCAAACACCATTAGTGTCACAAAGATTACAACAGCATTAAATAAGCAAATAGCAGGAAAAAAACCCAGCTTCATTACAATTCAAATGCCTTTCAAAAACAAGGAGCAGCCATTCCTGATGACTGGTCAGGAGGATAACATTCTTAGAGAAGTGCCCTCTCAGAGAGATTTTGCTATGCTCCCTGGCCTTGAGAGGTTTTGTGTATTTGCTTAAGGACTCCTTAAAGGAGAAGAGAGCAAAAGAACAACAGCTGTTTATCAAAAATATGTGTGAGTCATTAATCCAGGGACAACACATTCCTTGAAAAGTTATAGAAAATGGACCTGATCACTCAAAAGTTTAGTTAAGGTTATATATAAGATTTAAAATAAAGGTGGAAATTTGACAAATACAAATGTGAATTTATAATTTACGATCCATTTGTTTCTCTTGCTGATCTATTATTTATGAGTAGTCCTGGAAACATATTTAGATAACCTCTCTGAAGTTTCATTATGAATAGGTTATGTAAGTGTCAATCCTACAAATTATTTCCAAAACGATTTTGGCACAATCAGAATTATGAACTAAATCTGTGTTGAAGATATGTGGATTTCAACTCCCAGAATTCCCCAGCCAGCATGGGAGTTGAAGTCCACACATCTTCAGGCTCTCAACATGCACAAATGCCAAACTAAACCATATACTATAGTCTTGGTAGCTATTCAAAGTATGAATGCATCTTAATAAATTATTGAGTCAAGTTGTGAATCACTATTTTCTGTATTTGAACTATGCAGACATGGATTGTGCAATTTCTAATATTACTTCAAACTTTTGCTTACTGCTATAGGACACAGTTCAGCTACTCTTTCAACATTATTGTTTTCATTTGGGAAAAAAAGGAATGCTTAGAGAAAAACTAGATTTGCCCGAATACGTTAATCCAGATATATCAGAGAACATTGTAATCTCCTCTGATTTCCACTCAATAACATCTTCATACAGTAACTGAAATTTGTTTTATAAAAGACAACAGTTTTGATTTGTTACATTATATAAACTACAATGTATAACAGTGAAAATGCATGAGAACCATTCTTTAATTTTACTTTTTAAAATATGATTAGAAAATACATTGCTAGAGAGAAAAAGAATGATACAGTTACTCTAGGATATTTTTCTATTAGCAGCTGTCTGCAGAAATTAGAAAGCAGTTTAAATGGTGTTTCAACATTTCCTGAATGGGAAATGCATGCAATGTTGTTGCATGAGATTCAGAGCTTGCAGACATCAGATGTAATTCAAACTCCATTGACTTTGGAAGGATTCCTGAATATAAATCTTATGCATTTGCCACTAGGTGAATGCTAGAGCCTAAGAGTTTAACACATACGTTAAAACATTCTCCATATGCAAATAATAATGCAAACAAGTGAGTCAGTCAAACAAGCTTGAAAATACTGTAAGTTAATGATCAGAGGCTGTTTATAAAAAATGCATTACATTTTAAAAAAATTTAGTACATGCATGGAACTGTCTTGTGCCTATATTTCATGGCTAAAATACTTATTCTTTTGACTATGTAGCACTATAGATTTGCATTCCAAAATGTGCTTTGAAATGCACAGGAGTATGAATATAGACCTATATGCAACATCTTACAGCAGCTGTGCCTTTTCTTGTGACTGCATGTATGCAGTCACAAGAAAACTAGAGACAGTTTTCTTGTGTCACAAGAGAACTAAAAGTAATCTCTTGAAAGTTAAAACAGGTTAGATTTATTTATGTTTCATGGATATCTAAGCCATATAATTACATGTTAACATATATATTTATTTTAGAAGATGCTCAGATGAATTATGTTTAATCATTATAGGATACATGAGAATATTTCTGTGACTAGTAAATATTATTTAAAGTCCCTAAAATCTTTTAATAAGAAAGATCCTGACACTTCTCTGTCAACGCTACAAAGGTGTCGTGCCTAGTTCTATGATGATGCCTAGGAGAATAAAGAATATTTTATTATATCTGACCGAAGCTCTTCAGAATATTTTTCATATTTATTCTGATGGTTTGTTTCCCAGAGAGCTGCAAAGAAGGTAGCGCAACCATTGGAGCCCAGGTATATAATGGATAGACATTAGTTTGCATCAGTTACAGAATTTAATCAACGTTCAAGAATTGTTCTATCAAAAGTGCAGTGGAGTAGTCAAAAGCAGAGAGCAACAAGTAATCTACAATGATTAATAGCTATGAATATAATTAAAAAGACTTAAGCCTTCATACCAGACAAAGTTGGTGAGGAAGCTCTTCTTAATATTAGCTTTACAGATGTGTATGTAGTTGTACATCTATTTAGTTGGATATTGTTACAACACTCGGCAATTTTAAAAATCCATTCACTTCAATCAGTTTCAATCTGGATTCATTTATAAATTCGAGCCACTATGACCCATTCAAGTGCCAAAGTTTCTTTTTATCCAAGAAACTTCTTCAGAATAATTCTGAAGAAGCGTCTTGGATGAGAAGTGAAACGTCTTAAAAGAAAAAAAAGCAAGAAAGTCCAGTTGCCTTTTGAAAGACAACCTTGACCTGGATGATTGAGAATCTCTATCCATTGCCTCCATAGGCAATGACTCATTCAAGTTGTTCATTACCAGAGTTGACACCAACATAACTAAAAGTCTTAGGTTGTTTTATTTAAATAACATTGTTTTCTTCTTCCTAGTCCTTTTCATGAAATTCAAACAAACAAATCTTACTAAAGAAAACAGAAAATTGGATAGATTTAACATTTGGCTTTAACACAAAATGTGAAAATCACACTTTTATCTATAGTCAGACAGTCATGTTACTAAGACAAAACTGCAATTTGAGAAAGATGTTTTAAGCATATATGCATGGAAAAGCTAATGCAAATGACAACTCTAGGAAAAGCAATGCTATGAGAAAGCATGTTAACAAATCAACCCAATACATGTTGCTATAGCAGCAAAACATTTTAAAAACAGGATCATGCAATTGAAAATAACAAATAATAACTTAAACTTTATGGAACCCATGATAGTACAAAGAGGCTTCCTTATGTAGCACTGTTAACAGTCTCATAAGTAAAATATTTTGAAATAAGAGGAGTTATTTACAAGACTGGAAGTTAAATACAAATTTGAGTGGCTAAAGATGTGCTTTTTAAAAGGTTGATTTAATGGACACTTGTAATAGCTTTGCTTTACATTTTATCAGTGAACTTGGAAGTCAAGCACTGGGTACCATGGCTTTCACATGTTACCATTCAAAACATTTTCAACAGCAGAACAACAGAAAGAAAGACCATTAGAATTATTTGAACATGTGAATTCAAGATCCCGTAACCAGTTCTAAAGATTTTATGCTAGGGGGAAACCTAGTAATACCTAACAGGCCACGTAGTATCATACCCTATGTGAAAAGCTGTGCCCTCTGACAGGTGAGCCACAAGACCTGCTAGTCAAAGCAGGGCTACGAGGAGGTTTGCCGATGACAGAGATCTCTCTTTTTAAATCAGCCTAGAAAAACCATAAACACTAGTCAATTCATCTAAACATCTAGAAGGGCAATCTCCTGCAGTTTCATTCCTGCAAGCTGGGAAATCAATTTTTCTCATTTCCAAAGCACACAAATGGCATGCAGAACTGTTAACCAACTATGCCTGAAAATGGCTGCTTATATCTTCTTTTAAAAAGAGAATCCTTGGCATCCCAAATTCATAAAGCCTATACAACTGGATTGCTTTTCAAATATTCCAGGGGTAATAGATTTGATCAGTTGTGCAGATAACACTGGAGGACAATCTAAGGCCAACCTATTGCTAACACTTCACAGCCAGAAAGAAAAAAATAATGTACAAGAAAGATATCAGTAAAAATCTAAGTATGTGCTTTACATATATACATATATATCCTTCAAGCTTATGAACTGTTAAAGCTAAGAGTGTTGCAGATTTCATATTTTTGTGATCACTGAAAGAAAATTCAAAATACGAGTTGTCTTTGAATTAAAAAAGTATATATTTGGCAATTTCTTAATGGTACTGCAACAGTTCTTGAATGTATTGCTATTAAATGCTGACAACAGGACTTTGGGTGCATTAACAGTTGGTCTCTAACTTTTCAATGGGCAGTTTTAAATGGTGGATTATTATTTTCACTTTCTAGTACTTCAACTCTTTTGTCCATTTCATCTATACATTAATCTAGGATTGCCCTCTCTCTCTCTCTCTCTCTCTCTCTCTCTCTCTCTCTCTCTGAAATACAGTAACATTAATCCAAGAAGAGACTGTGTGATGTTATTTCCTAAGATGAATGAACCAGAACAAAGTTTATTAATTGCCTCTACCACTTGCTTGTGCCTATTGGGCTCCCTAGATTGCTTTCCCATTTATCTCAAGAGATAAATGCTGCTGACAGTGGGAAAGGATTGCATATTGCAATGTTGCTTCTAGGCTAGCATATTGATTCACTTATTCTTGATTTCTGATGGCAAGACCAACTAGAGGGATAAATCCAAATAATTATAAGAAACGCACTTGCTATAGATTAAAGAAATGGATTTTAGAATATGTGCTTAATAATGTCTTCAGAATTTCAGTACCTTCAAAGTCAATATTGGCATTACTAGAAGCTCTAATATTAATGGGACTTATTAGGTAGAAGTCTTGGTCTTGAAAGTTGATAATTTTAAAAGGTTTTTTTTTTTAAAAAAAATTGATTTATATGCCGCCCTTCTCCGGAGACTCAGGGCAGCTTACAGTGCGTTAAGCAATAGCCTTCATACTTTTGTATATTTTATACAAAGTCAGCTTATTGCCCCCACAAACTGGGTCCTCAATTTACCTACCTTAGAAAGGATGGAAGGCTGAGTCAACCTTGAGCCTGGCAAGATTCGAACTTACTTTAATTACAGACAGCTGGTGTTATATTACAGTGCCTTTTTAATATATATATTTTATTTAGCGCATGGTATCTCAACAGGTCATGCAATCACTGATATACAAATTTAGTTTAAATAAAGCATCAGCAAATTGTGTGTGTGTGTGATTTTTTTTTAGTTGACTTACTAGACTTTGAATGCGGTCTTAATAAAATTGAGATAAGAAATTGATTAGAATTAGAAAACATTGCCAGATATTGTGTTCCAAAAATGGACCTGTGATAATCCCAGTCTTATTTCAGTGAATCTTGGATTGGTGCAAGGTAATTTCAATATATTTAAAACATTCATCTAAAACTTGATTGCATGCTTGCAGTATTAAATATTAGTTGCAAATCCAAATTTTAATAACAGGTTAACCTCCAGGCTTTCCATTTGTCAAGCAGTTGAGAAGACGTGCAGCATTTTCATAGTTTACAGGCACTATTACCTTTATCTTGGATGATTTTTTCTCTTGTCTGTATGAGAGTTTGGAAAGGAGAGGGGGTGAATGGGTAGCAGTGGCCTTGGAAAGCGCAGAGAGAGATTCAGGAAAAGATGCTTTGGCTGAATGAAATGGAGAACTAGAAGCAAGGCAGGAAGGAGAGGTAGAAGGTACTTTCATCTCATGGGAAAGTGATGCTGGCTTAAACATTTAAAGAGAGACAACTGTAATTCTGTGGAACAGCAATTACAAAGGGAGAGATAAAAAAACAAAGAAGAATATACACCCCCATCAGTAAAAGGAAAGGTGGCCCTACCTGGCCCATCTGCTATGTATGTTGAGAAGATTTACTTAGTATAAAAGTGTATGAGTCAGATTATCCATGGAACAAAGATAGGATCCTTAGGCTAAACTTTCTTGATCAGCAGGTCCCACTCCCTTTTCTTGAAAATACAATGCTGCAAGTTACTTTTTGAAAACAGTTCATACCTAAATACAACCTGTAGTGAGGTTATTCAGTTCAGTTTATTGCAGTCGTAGACCAGTATGAGCAGACTGCTCTATGAATGTATTTAAATGTAATCTATTTTAGTAGATCATAAATAAAGTTTAAGACAAGGTTAAAGTACATTTACTGTATAAAACAACCTAACCAACATCTGTAAGAGGTCCTGGATGCAGCCTATATTTGCAATTACATTAAAAAAGGAAAGCCCAGACCTGCAATACAACCACATCATGCCCACAAAAGCATGATCATGGCTTATGAGAAAACAGTCTGGAAGACCAATAATTCAAACCAAGAACAACTGTGTTATTCTTGTTTCTGTTTTCCAAGCAAGGGTGTATTCAGTGTGGAGTGTATTCAGTCACAAAGATAGGCTGATAAAAAGATCTGCAGAATTTATAACTTCCTAAACGAAACAGGAGCTACTGCTGGTCTCATAGAAAGCCTCATTTAGACACTGCAAATTATACCAGTATTTGTGGTATAAAATCACAAGTCACAATATCTACTCTATGAAATCAAAATACTATTTAAAGAAGAAAAACATAACTCCACCTACACAAAACTTTAGATTCACTGCCAAGAACATGAAGTTTATATGCCTTTGAGCCACTCCCCCTCTTTCATGCACCAATCAGGAGGCCAGCGGAGTGACATACTTTCCCAAAGACTAAATCTGAAGAGCCTCATCCTTATTTTTTCCTGACTGTTCAAGGGGCTGCTTGATATTGCTGAGCAGCAGAAGTTATGACTGTTTCATCTCCAACATTTAAGGAGCAATTTTCTTCCCAGCTGGATGGAACATAGCTAGGATAAAAGATGTGTCCAGGGAAATCTTGGTTATGGCAATCCTAATTAAACTATGGATAATTCCTATTTCTTATTTAAAATGTTCTCTTCACCTTTTTAATGAGTTTGTGGGCAAACATTTTGCTATATCCTAATTAAATTTGCCTAGAAACACCAGGATTATGAACATGGCTTGGGAACTAGACAGCCAATTGGGCATTTTCCTTAATTATCCTTAATAGGTCTGGAATAAGCAATATGAACAATGCATCACTCAGCAAGCTAATGGAGGCATTTAAGGGAGTTACTGAACTGTTTTTGGCCAGGAAGAGGGCTTATTTTAGAATAATAGGAACCAACATGTTACATAATGTATGTAACACGTACTTGGATCTTAGTGCAGCATATTTCTTTTTCTGTTATTTTTTCTGTATTTATTTACGTATATACCTTCTTATAAATAACTCAAGGTGGCAAACATACTTTTCTACATGCCATGATTCCTATTAAAATAGGGCTTTTTATTTAAAATGAAATTAATATATGCCGCCACAATAAGATGTGAAATGCATCTTCTGGTTTGATGCAAAAATCCTTCTAGGTACTGCTTGTCATCCTTGGAAAGAGTCAAGGATTCTGCATTGCTGGTAAAAGCCAGAGTTAATAGTAGGTACAGTAGCTGTTTTCAAAAAGTTAAGAAGCAATCAGCTGATCTTCAAAATGAATTGAAGAAGGAACAGTTGTGTATTAGTATGCTTAAATTGTTCTTGAAAATTGCAATGTGTAGTAGAAAGCTCATGCCAAAACAAATACACTGAACAAAATCTGGACTAATGATGTAAGTACAATAAAACATTATTGTACAATGTTTAAATACCTCTTTTTTAGTATCTGCTGAACTGTTGCCTTCAAAAGTTATCATAGGCTGTCTCTTATTTGCCATTGGTGACTCTAAATGGTCAAGGTTTGGCTCTTCCTCTATATGAAGTCTTGCCAATTCTTCAGGCATCTCAGGGGCACGACTGTAGAAACTTAAATCTTTATTTTTTGACTGCTCCCCTTGAATGATTGACAGCAGCTCCTCACAGAGTTCCTCCTGTTTGCCAACTTCCTTTAGTGTTTTGGATAACGAGTCTTCTTTGGCGAGGGCAAGGGCATGGCCTGCTATATTTTGCATTTCTGGAACAGGGTTTGAGGGGCTTTTCTTTTCCTTGACGGTGGGGATTCCTTTCATCCCTTTGAAATGGTTCCACTCAAGCTTATGTCCGTGGTCATGAAAATGGGTTGCTGGAGGAGGTGATGATATGCATGTAGATGAAGAAAGTGGCTTGGGCGAAGATTCAGGGAACACATGGGAGGCCTTTGATGAGGGAACTGGAACAGTATGGCCATGCTTTATTTGAGGAGTGATATTATCTGAGAGGTACCCTGTCTTCTCTAAACCTGCTAAAGGTAGAGAGTCGAATTCCTCTAAACCAGAAAGAAAGCTTTTAGGAAAAGGAGGAGGAGGAGGAGGAGGAGGGGAAGGTGTGCTTGAAGGTGAAAAGCCAAGAGTCAGTGACAACCATTCATCAGTGATGGCCTGAAGATGTCTTTTATTAGAATCTGGATAAGAAGAGGATCTGTATCTGGGAGGAGGGGGTGGTGCTTTGGAATCCCACTTGAGAAATAAAGGGAAAGAACAGGAATTAAAACAAGGTGAAGGACTGGGCTCCTCCAGAAGAATGCTTTTTTTAAAAACACCATCCTGTTAACTCCTCTTTATAGGATATTACTTACTGAGCGTACATTTTTGAATTCATTAGCATATCAACCAGGCAGCAGAAAGCATATCTGGAAAGTGAAACTGTCAGGTTCTTGACGTCTGACTAAATGTCAGACATCAAGACAGATTTGAATCACCACTTTACTCTCATGCCAGCCAGTGACTAATGGCCCAGATGTGATTACCCAAATTTTACTTTCTGCAGCCTTATTGTTTTGAGAGGAGAGTGGTTCTGCATAGTACAGACATATGCAATTCAGGTTGCAATAGTTTGAGATTAATCAAAATTAATCCCAAATGCTGCAAGTGTTTAAGTTCTTCACCAACTGATAAAAGAACCCTGCAATAACAAATTCAATAAAATTGTACATTGTGTTTATGTTCCCTGCAGCTACACAATCTATTTTTTTACTTTAAAAATAATAGCACTTCACACATTATTACATTTCTTTTAAAGGTACATAGGATCCAAATGCTAGTTAGTGCATATAATAGAAAATTATTTTAAACTCAAAACTGTTTTGAAAAATATCATTATTGGCTGAATAATACGGTTAAGCTGAAATATTGATTGTAGATTTCTTCTGGTAAAATAAAGGTCCTTTTGTAAGCATGGAAGAGCTGGGATTCATACGTATATTGCATCAGTAGATATCCATTGCTTCAATAAATACTGAAAATGTAGTTTTTGTTATTAATTTTACAAGTTAATCCTCATTTGAAATAAAAAAGTTTGAAATTTGTCTTAGAAAGGCTGATGGTAACATTTGTATTATATATAAAATGTAGGTACCAGGAGAACATGGATACTTTGAATTAATTGCACAGGAAATCTAAAGTTATGATTTAGTCCTTAAAATAGAATTTAAATAATATAGAATGGATCTCAGCTGTCACTGAGAAACACAAACAGAAGAAATACTTTTGTGAATGTTAAAAGTAGTCTTATGAACATGGTGTTAATTAGCACTAATTTTAAGTCACATAGATTTAATATGGACAATGACAGCCATGGTTCCATTTATGTAAATAGGCACAAAAAGCTGAGCAAAATTTGAAAAATAGAAAAATTATCCTCTTTTTGTATTCAGTCATTTTAAATAGAAAGAATATATATATTTTAACTAGAAAGAACAATTTTAAATAGAAATCTTCAGCCCACAATTGCTACTAGATATAAAATTATTAAAGTACATAATATGCTATAAGTACAATTTTACCACATTTAAGTATTTTACTATAAAGTTATTATCTGTTTTTTATATTGTGTCCATCTCTGGCGTTATGCATAATGCTTATTTAGCAAGAAGTGGAGGTCAGAGATAGGGAAAACTGAAGAGCTACATTATGTTTCCATGAAGATTTGAAACCAAACAGTACTACATTCATTATTGAGTATCAGTAGGCAGATATCCACTAACTTCCTTAGTGCTAATTAAAATATGTTGGGTTGCTGTTGATCCCCAATACTAGAAAAATCCATGAGCAAAAATATATGTTGTATTTGCATCATTTTAATAACCACTTGTTTTTGCAAGAACGAAAGTATCTTGCAATGCCAATTCTAGTTTGAGTTACACCTTTTTACTGACAAATGTTATGGAAGTGAGAGCTAGTGCTGGAAAATTGCATAGTTGGACCCGAAATCTCTCAATTCTCCCCTTCTTTCACAACTCAAGCATGAAAACATCTGCTGAAGATCCAGTATTAACTTAATTGTGTTTCCTTGGAGAATCCTAAAGCAATTATAATTCACATTAATTATTATTATTTCCTTTCTTTTCACTGAAAACTATTCGCTTCTCATCCAAGTTGAACAATGATAAAAGATAAAGGTGCCCTATGTACATGAAATCTTGCAGGCAAAACATGTTTATGCAGTAATTTATAATGGGATGCTACTTGCTGCAAGTTGTTGGCTGGTGGCCTTATTTAAGCTGCTAAAGCCTCTTTTAGAGAAAAATAAACAGGAAGATATCCTGCCTGGGCACTGTAGCTATTTTACATAGCATATTCCCAACATTCAGATTCACCATGATTTTGACTCTGATGAACAGTCTAATATACTGTAGTACCTGAGCACTATAAAACTCCCTTATCTGGGCTTCCTCTTGGCTTCCTTTGAGGAAGGGGAAAGAGTGCTCTTTGGTACAATCTCAGACACATGAGGGCTTAGACTATGCCCTTCCTGGCTCAATATAGGACTGGGTGAGTGTATGATGACCTGGCTGTGGGAGATTGTCTATGCTTCTCCTTAATAGATCCTCCCTGGATCCAGAAGTGTTTGACAACTATTGTCTAGTCTTCATAGCTTTCCCTTCTGGTAATGATGTAAAGAGCACATTGGGATGCAGCCAGAGACAATCTAGAGAAAGTGAAATCACACATTACATTTTTGACTAGAGAAATATGAAACTTTTTCAATTATTTACACATGGGCATGGGATGGAGAAAACAGCTGTTGTAGTTGGATAGCATTTTTCAGGATCTTGATGTAGGAAGAGTGATCCATAGGTCTTACTTAACTTCCCAGTAACTTTTGTTACCATCATGCATGATACCCGGACTGCAAAGTTTGGTGATCAGAGGCTCTTTTCTGCCGTATTTGCATTCCTACCTCAATGGGCAATTGCCATCAATTGCAGTGGATAAGGCCAAAGCTGGCTCATATACTTCTCCCTTTTTGGGTGCTGCAATGGCCTTGGTCCTTCCCTCTTCCTTACAAATGAAGTTGCTAGGAAAGGTCATTTGGCCATTGGGATATGATATGAACAGGCTGATGATACTTAGCTTTATACTGCCACTGCAGGCCCAGCTGAAGTTGCTACTGAAATCTCATTCAAATATCCGGAGACTGATGGGATATGGATGGGACAAAACAGGTTAAAACCGAACCCTAATAAGATGACATTACTGGGTGTTACTAGTGAGCAGTTATGAGAAGGCCTGACTGTTCATGCCATAATCACTGTGCAAATTGAATGCAAGGTGCTCTCTACCTGGGGCTTCTTTTAAAACTCCTCAAAAACTGCAGCAAGTCAAAAATGTAATGTGTGATTGGAATACTCAGTATGATAAATAATATAGTCCTTTTCAGGATACTTCATAGTATATATTCTACTACTACAGTGGAATTCAAAGAACTAGTTCTGATTTGTAACTCCTATACAGCTTGGCACCTATGTACTTTAAGTATTGCCTAGTATGGCTGGCTGGGGAATTCTAGAAGTTCACAAATCTTCAAGATGCCAAGGTTCTGTTCTAGAGGTTAATTGGTCCTGCTCTGCTACAGTCTTTTAGCACTTCCAGAGGGCCTTTAGGGAATGGCTATTAGCAGTGATGAAATCCAATTTTTTTTTACTACCGGTTCTGTGGGCGTGGCTTGGTGGGCATGATATGGCTTGGTGGGCATGGCTTGGTGGGTGTGGCAGGGGAAGGATATTTCAAAATCCCCATTCCCACCCTACTCCTGGGGGAAGGATATTGCAAAATCCCCATTCCCTCCCCACTCCTGGGGGAAGGATATTGCAAAATCTCCATTCCCACCCCACTCTGGGGCCAGCCAGAGGTGGTATTTGCCGGTTCTCCGAACTACTCAAAATTTCTACTATCAGTTCTCCGAACCGCTCAAAATTTCCGCTACCGTTTCTCCAGAACCTGTCAGAACCTGCTGGATTTCACCCCTGGCTATTAGCTATATTTATTCAGATATTATATATTTACTTATTTTGAAAATAAAATTATATGGCTTTTATGGACAACAATCTTAGATAGTTAATAAAGAATAAACAAATAATAAAAACACAATTAAAATTTGTTACGTATCACCAATGTCATAATAGTATCCTCTCAAGCAATCAAACAAACAAGCAGCACCCTCATAATTTTTTAAGTGCTGGCCTCACTTCCCATCCTAGCCCAATTCAACTCATGAGGGAAAGAGCAAATTTTTAGGATCCCTGGAAGCTTAGATCCTCTGCATCAGAGGGGCGTTGGTGCTACTATAGAAAAGGCTTGCTTCCTAGGTCCCAACAGATTATAATATTTAATAGAGAGACCTGGAGAGAGCCCATTCTATCTGGTCTAGATGGGTGAATAGATATCTTAAGGAAGTGTTGGTCTTTCAAATAACCTGGTTCCAGTGCCATCAAAGACTTTAAATGTAATAATCAGCACCTTAGATTGCTCTTGGAAATAAACTATAAGCCAGGGCAGTTCATACACCATCAATGTAGCACAGACAAAAATGCAGGATGCACTCAGAACTGCAAGCAGCACAACATTCTGGACCAGTTGAAGTTTCTGGGTGGACATCAAGGGCAGTCCCTTGTAAAATGCATTGCAGTACTCCAAATGGGAAGTGTTTAGGGCACGAATGACTCATATGTAGGGATTTCTGGTCCAGGAATTGGTGCAATTGGTTCACAAGTGTGATTGGTGCAAAGCCTGCAACTTGTGCATCAATTCTTAGTTATTATTAGACATGTTATTGATTTGTTCTTGTGGTGTATTATATTGTGTTACTCTTATTTACTATGTCAAATGTTATTATGTTCAGTACATTGTCATAAATTATGTGATGTACACATACACATATGCACACACACATATATAATAAATCACATAAATTATGTGATTTATTTACCAGATGAAAATAAATCTGGTAAATAAATACATCTAGTAAAAAATTGCAATAAATAATATGTATTCAAAATTACCATATCCTAATTACAATAGTTAATGGTCCTTTAAAGAACTGGTTTAAGAGAAATGGTTTCCACCATTAAATTGAGGTAACCCTCATCTACCATAGATGTGTATGTGTGTGTATATTATGTGTGTGTTTTCTGATAAGAAATTGGCTCAGGTTCATAAAGCCGTTTGCATTATGTAAATAATGCAGAAGGTCATTGAATCAAGTAATTCTGCATGAAACAGTATTAAACTGGGCTTCCATATACTTTTCATGAGCTTAAACTGTGCAAACACATTATTTTTTAATATAAAATGCAAACATATAAGAACCCCATATAAAAATCAAGGTAACCTAAGAGAGGAAAAACAGTGCAATCTACATTACAAAATAAAAATGGTATAATTTATTCTTATGATAATTTTATAATTGAAATCAATAAATACTAATATTTATTTATAACCAAGATTTGTGCATAGCATGAAACTCTAAAGAGAACAAAGCATTTCTCACCTTAGCTGAATGGTGGATTTTGTCACTTGAGTAACTCTGGGGTATTGGAGGAACAGGATATTCATTTTCTCCTCTGGCCATGCTCTTTTTGACTTCTACATAGGATACTGGGAAGATTCCTTGCTTATTTGTTCCCAGTAGCTTGCCTTCATACCAGTTTTGATCAACCCGTCTAAGAAGAATGACTTTGTCTCCCTGAAAGGTAACACTCAATAGATGAAATATTGTTGTCCCAACATGAATGCATACAATATTTAGCGATGGAATACAAATTCCTTAATTGTGATAGAATATTAATGAAAGTGAATAATTATGAAAAGTCAAGAGGTCCCCAAGGTCAAAATGCTTCCCATACAGATTCAGGTCTTAAAGTAACTTGAAGCACCATTCATAGAATCAATGGCTGTCTAAATGAATTTTTCAATGGAAAGACGAATTGTGTGGCTCTTAGTACTGCCAGTTAAGAATGGAAATTCCTCTTCTAGTGAAACTGTAGTGAGACAAACATAGAAAGCTACAATAATTGTCTAATGCTAGTCCTACCTAGGGAAAATATATGGGAAAGGGAGGGTTCAAAGGTTGCATTTGCTTTTCAAAGTGTTTATGCTGATCAAGGAAATTTACCAAGAGTTTTCTTCCTTTGTAGGACGTTGTCCAAGAAATCTCTTTATTGACCTTTGAAACATCCCCCTTATCAGAGACCTCTGCAAGAGAGATTTTAACATGATAACATGGCAGTTCAGGTTACAAAGGAGAAGCCTCTTTTGAAGACCCACTCGGGAAGGCAAAAAAGCATAATAAAAATAAAAATATTTCTGTTAGCTCTAGGAGGGAGAAATATCTTTGTAAAGACTTCATTCTGCTGACAATGTATGGGGCCCTTTAAAAAGAACTGTTTTTAAAAGGAAAGTACCAAGAGTTTTCTTGATCTCATTTTAAAAAGTAATTACTGGGCACTTTTTCTGTGGATCTTTGAAATAAAATACAGACAGTCCTTGCTTATTGACTCTAATTAGAACCAGCAACTCCATTGCTAAATGAAGCAGTAAGTAAGCAAAACATCACATGGCCAACTCATTTAGCAATGGCAGTTCCAGTTCCATTCATTAAGTGAATCATCTAAGGTCATTAAGCAAGACATCATGTGACTGCAACTTGTCATCTCTTGCCAACTTTCCCATTGACTTTGCTTGTCAGAAGCCAGCTCAGAAGGTCTCAAATGGCAATCATGTGACCGCAGGGATGCTGCACCTTCATAGGTGTGAAGACTGGTTATAAATAACTTTTTTCAGCGTTGTCATCACTTTGAACAGGTGCTAAACAAATGGTTGTTAAGCAAAAAATCACCTGTATGTAAGAAGCCCCTTAAAAATACTGGACCAGAAAATGACCGCCTCAAAGTGGATTGTAGGATACAGCAAAATTTGATATTGCATATACTGTATATAGAAATAAATAAGTTTTAATTCTTTCCCCTGATACAGTTCTGAGTCAGATTTATAGCCTAGCATCTGGTATTTGCACTGAAAGGAAGCTCTGATTCAGTCCCAAACATCTTCAAATAGTATACAGGTAATCTTTATTTAGTGAATGCCTCAAACAATGACTGTTCAAACTGTGATGAAAAAAATAACTTTGTAACCAGTCCTAGCATTAATGACTTTATTGGTCTGTAAAGCAAAATGAAGTTACAGATCATGTGTAGTGGCCGTTTCACTTAGCAACTGCTTCGCTTAACATCCAAGTTGTCAGTCCCACTTGTGGTCGGTAAAAAAGGACTACCTATATTGTACAGCACTTTTTATTTGCATTGCTGAAGGGAGCGCCAGGATTTGAAAGAAAGAGAGGGAAAGAAGGTTAGTACCAATGTAGGAAATAAAAAAAGTTTAGCAGAAAGAAAAAATAGGCAGCAGAAAGATGTAGTAGCCTAATTTACAGTCACAATACAGCCCTGGGTAATATATACTTGAGTGAATAAACCCCTTTACAGAGAATCTTTGTCAAACTTAGTGTAACACCCAATTTTAGCAAATACCTTTCTCAATGAAAGTTCCACATTTGTATCTGCATTGAAATTATATTTTGCAATAGCTTCTCCAATCTCGGCCACATGTGCTGGAGGTGGTGGTCTTGCTGGCTGTGCTTTTTCTGGGGGAATAAGTTTCTGAAGAGAGAATAGTGGTTATTTTAATCAACCTTTCCAAACTGGGCATCTATTTATAAAACTCATATGTATCAGATTGCTGGTGTAAAGACAAACCTCAACATAAGAAATGGGAAAAATCCCAACTCTTCCGTAGTGTTCGCCCTCATACCAGTTTTGATCCACTTTCCTGAGGATATAGACAGTGTCTCCTTTCTTAAAGGGTAGCTCTCTGTAAGAAACATTTATACAGTGATACAGGTTTGACATCCTAGTAACTATATCTTGAATTGAATATTAATTGGTTTATCATTTTAAATAACAAAAAGAAGAACCAAACTAGCAGCTTGAAATTATATTTAGTAATGAGGTCAACCATAAACACAAAAGCTTACTTTTTCTTAAATAATTTACTGATTTAATGTTGATTAATATCTCAAAAGCAAAAGAAACTGTGGTTTATTTTATCAAGGAAACTAGCGTTTTCTTTTTGTAAAAAGACATTTACTGCTTTATCTATAAAATGAAATGTAAGACTGCTTTGGTTCTTTACAGAAATAACACCTAGCAATCTTTGTTTTTCTTAAGCATGGTTTTACATTCTATCTTCTATCTACACTCCTTAACTATCTTTATTCAGATATTGCTTGACAATGGTTAAGAATGAACAGATAAACATACCGATAGGTGTTATTTCTAGTTAGGACCAAAGACTCTTTTCTTTAGGTTCCCTCTGTGTCAGTTCCCTAATTCTTTTTTGATACTGCTACCAGTGTTAAAAGGCAACTAGAGATGCAAACAAACTGGCAGAATTTGTTTCTTAGAAGGAAAACTCAACCCAATGTGACCTCCTGAAGCATGGGAAGCTGGCTTTCTCATTGACTTTGCTTGTCAGAAAGTCACAAAAAGTGATCACATGACCTCAGGACTCTGCAGCAGTCATAAATACGAGTCAGTTGCCAAGTGTCTGAATTTATGACATGGGGATGCTGCAATAGTCATAAGTGTGAAAAATGGTCATAAGTCACTTTTTTCAGGGCTGTTGTAACTTTGAATGGTCACTACATGAACTATTGTTAAGTCAAGGACTACCTGTAGAATAGGGGAGGAAAATAGGACTGGCCCACTTAGGATGCCTGTTGTACAAATTCATCTTGCCAATTGTATCCATTTCTGCTTGATTGCTCATGCTCATTCATGCCTTAACCACTATTATCAGGATTTTTGCAACATTAGGAGGTTATTATTGAAGATGACTTAGAAACTACAACTGGTTCAGAATGTATTAGATAAGTGGCATATGAAATCCTACTTTTCCATCCAACTCTAAAATTTAGATTGTCTTCACTTCGCCAGCTTTAAGAAAGACTCGACCTCTATGGACTTTGGCAAGTTTAAAGGGATTGTTTTTCTTATAACAGTATAGAAATCCAGCCTCAAAGCAATTTTGTCTCTTATTGCTGATAAAATGGCATAAAGAGCATAATAAAAACTATATTGGTGAGAATGTTCAAAAGTGAAAGTAAATCAACACTGCATATTCAAATCATACATATTGTCCTAAATCATACATTAACAACATGTACATTTTTATTTCACTGCAAAATTGTTCCCTCTATAGTAAGTAAGGAGCCTAAGTGGCGTAGGAGGCTAATGCCTCCTAAGGCAGCATTTAACATCCAGCTGCCTGCAATTACTGCGAGTTCAATTCTTACCAGGCTCAAGGTTGACTCAGCCTTCCATCCTTTCTAAGGTAGGTAAATTGAGGACCCAGTTTGTGGGGGCAATAAGCTGACTTTGTATAAATATACAAAAGTATGAAGGCTATTGCTTAACGCATTGTAAGCCGCCCTGAGTCTCCGGAGAAGGGCGGCATATAAATCAAATTAAAAAAAAAAGTAAAACAAAAGAAAACAACTTCAATTTTAAAAACCATTATTTTAAGTAATTTTAAAAACCATTATTTTAAGTATGTACTATTCTATTATGCATTAAATATTGCTAAACACTTTATAATGTATGAGTCATACATTAGCGGCTACTACGTCTTAAATTACTGAATATCTGAATACTGCAGAATGCTTAAATAGTTAAACGTTAATTTAACTACATAAGAAATAGAGACTCGTTTGTATCAATTGTAATATGATTGCACATATTCTTTTCTACCTGTGAAAATTTAAGATTCATTATGATTCTCTGGGTTAAAAAAAAAGGGACTAATACTTACTTAGAAGTTTGAGCCTTAAAGTCATATACTGCTCTAGCTGGCAGTCTCTGTAATAGAAGGAAATAAATTAATTTAAATAACATGTACTTAAAATAATACATAAAACATGTATCTAAAATAATGCCCCTCTGGTGTAGCAAAATGGGGCAGGGGCTGCATATGCTTCATAGGATGCCTGTGGTTGCATTTTAGATACCTGTTTCAGGATGGCTCTACTTCATGATGTCTCTGTGTAATCCTAGATAACCTGCTTTCATGATAGCAGGGGAGTACTACCCCAGCTAGCAGCAATATTTACTGATTAATACTTAGTCCCAATTTTCTGGTACATGTTATAAAACATGTAAAATGAAACTATTTTAGGATACCCTTCACAGGAGTAAGTTTTAATATAACTATAATGAAACTAAACACATTGCATAAAAATATTAATGAATCTCTGTATGCTTCCAGGTCTACATTTGTATTTCAAATACTGTTAAAATATTGAGTTTATTTTGTAAAAAGAAGTATTCACTATTTCTGCTTTCCCAGGAGAAGGGCCAGAAATTCAGGGAGAAGGCCTGAGATTTATTAACTCAAAACTTTTTTTCCTTCTTCTAGATAGTACAGGCCCAAGGAGCAGCATCAACAAAGGGAAATGGGATTAGCATCCTAGAAAGAAGACATTTATTTAGGCCGAGTGCTTTCATTGCGATTTAATCTCTTTTCTGAACACTGTGTACCTCTTGGCAGGCCCACAAATATACTGACATTTATTGCTTGTTAAACAGATGTTGCAATTTTGGTTGTTGCTTCTTTCATCTGGCATTCCAATGCATACTTTTTCTGTCCTCACAAAGGAATTTGAAAGCAATCTGCAATTATCTTTACTTTACCTGACCTCAAAATGCAGAAGATGTATACAGATCATCATAAGCCAGTCTAATCAACTGTAAAAAAAAAAAAAAAAAAAAGCAAAGGGACTGAAATCCACCCAAGACTTCCTGGCTAACTTGCCACCATTCCTTTGTTCCTCCTCAAAGCCCTGTAAGATGAAAATACAAGCAGCTTGGAAATTTAGATCACTTGTCCCAACAACTGTAATCTTAGCTGCATGATACTATAATGGAGGAAGGGAAAGGGGAAAGACAAGTTCTAATTAGTACATATGAAAAAGAAACCCCCAAGAGCAAGATGCCAAACCTCTAGGGAATGAAGGTCTGCTAAATGATGAAATGATTCCTCTCAATAGTGGGGAAGTGAAAAGCCCGCAAGGGCTGCAGAAACACAGGGAACAAAAAAGAAAGGAAAGGAAATACTGGCTTTGCTGCAATTTCAAATTCAGAAATTCATGGATTCAATGGCTCAAAATAGATGAGATCAATCAGGATCGGAACCAGTCCTGAACTGGTACTTGTGCAGAAATGTCCTAATAGTAATCCACGCTCTGCTTCTCTTTCTATTCCAACTGCATTGTTTTGTAACCCCAGGTGATAAAAGACAGCATTGCCAAGAAGCTTTGCAAGAAAAGCTTTTTAAAGGTCTCCAGGTGTTTTCAGAAATACACTTCTGGCTTCAAACAGGTTTGTTTAAGTACATTTTCTTGCAGTACCTCTCTGTCTGGAGTTCCTCTTCTTTCTTTTGGAATACATCGACTCACATCAGTGAAAGCAGAAGAATAATTTCCAGGAGATTCCTGGTCTACTGAAAGTAAAATGCCATTAGATGAAAATTCATGAAAAGCAATTGTGGAAGCTTATTTCAAAAGAAACTACATCTAAATTCATGTTATTGTGAATCTGAGTTAAACTAATGTAACAACAAATAAACAAAAACGGACAAACAGAAGTCTAGAAAGGAGGCTATGGAAATTATTTCATATACTAGTTATACAATTTCAAACTGAGCCTGAAGCATTAAAAAGAAAAACCAAGACCAGCAATATAGCATCTTCTCTGATTCTTACAATTCTTGATTTTGAGGAACAGAAGAATAAGTTACTGAAGATGCAAAAGGTAAAACATAGCACTGACTCATAAAGCTAATTAAACATGTACCCACATGCAAGGGAATGCGTCAAAAGCATGCCACAATGATGGAATAATGAAATTCTGAGGTGATCCAGTAGAACAGAAATGTATGACTGTTTTATGTTAGATCAGATTAGATTATGCATTTGCCACATTACTGTGTATTCTGGGCTTGTTTTAGAACAAGTAGATATGAAAATGTGGTCTCCAGATTAGGAATGCAGGGCTGTTATTTTTCTGCTCTCTTTGCGGCCACTTTTCCCAAAGATGTCATTTGCTGTAAGGGCAATTTTGGGAAAAACGGTCCTGGAGACTATTTTCCCTGAAAAGAGGGAAGGATAAAAGCTTCTAGCATACCATGCAATTAGTCTGAAGCACTGCTGCTATTTTTTTAAATAAAATAATCACAGATAAAATAAATATCTGCTTTCGAGGTTAAGTGATATCTAAAAGTCCATATTTCTAGCTCACAAAACTCAATTGTTTATATAGAAGTGTCCATGAAATAGAATTGCACCCTTTCAGTGTGATCCCAAATAGGGAAAAGGCCTATTAAATTCAGTGGATTGATTACTGAGTAAACAGATTTAAGATTAGTATATGACAAGCTGAAAATACCTATGTAAGTATATTAACGTGAAGAAAAAAATAATGTAATTCATTAACACTTTCTAAGCAGCTTTGTAAGTTCTACAGTTCATTTTTATAGTAATCCTTGATGAGAAATAATTTCAATAATTTCAATAATTTGCTATTTTCAAATAACTATTTGTATTTATGGTACCCTAAACCAGAATTTCTCAAACTTGGTAACTTTAAGATGTGTGGACTTAAAAACTCCCAGAATATAGCTTCAAGTGCAATTTGTGTTAGTGATACCTCACCTCAGAAATTACTACTGCATGTAAGAAATGGTAGAAACTGCATATATCTAAACCTTGATATCTAAATAATATGATCAATTTATTACATTTATGTGGAGTAAGAAGCTTCTGGACCCATTTTTGCTCAACAATTCTAGTTGTTGGTTTATTTATTTACCAAATTTATATGGCTGCCCATATCACAAGAAGTGATGCTAGACAGCGTACAACAATGATAAATGCAAAATCATCTTCTTTCTTTGTCCTTCCCCTGGACAAAGGAGACTGGCACACTCATTTTAAGCTAATGAAGTATTAGATAACTATGTGAACTCTAGCTAGTGTAAAGCAGTATTGATTTACCAATAAGCTAGGAGTATAAACTATAGTTTGATCCTGGTTTATTTTAAATGAGACTTTAATGATATGTGACTTCCCCATATTGCTTGCCAGTGGAATCAGCTTGGAACTATTGTTTAGCAACCCACTGTTTAATGTTGCTCTTAACTGGTTTAAAATAAGCAGATCTACCCCCAAATTTAGTGTCACAGGAAATTGATTTTAGCGTCATGGGAAATTTCATTTAAAAGAGGACATTTCTAATCTCTGCCTCACTGGAGAAGATGCGAGGGGCAGCAGAGGAGTCATAGCTTTCTATTGCTGCTGATAGTTGAGCTATACAGCTATGTGCAGAGGAGACCATGACTGAGTTGAATTTTTAAATATTCTATACTATTAATGGAGATCATGTGCTTGTTATTATTTTTATTTTTATTGAAACATAGACTTTAGCTAAGTAGACGAAATTGCAACTGTAATACTCCTTACCTTGGTTTTATCCTGTAAGACTTGTCCTTCTCAATATTAAATGAAGCCATTTTAAAATTAGTAGATTTTAATGTTGCCACCATCATTGCATAGATGGACGTTTAGATTAGTAAGCCAAACATTCAATTCAGCCATAATTATGTTTCTACATAGCTGAATTATTTTGTGAACTTAGATGGAAATAATTTTAAAACAAGTGTGTCTTTTCTTATTATTTCACCTTGTACTTTCTTATATTCAGGTGACCATATATTTTATTAGGAAGTCTTTGTATCTTTTCCCAAAAATCATTGATATGAACTTTAGACCAATTGAGACTTTTTTCACTGTGTGATATTAAGCTCCATTATGAATCACTGCTTTCTTATTTCAGTAACTATTCAAATGCTAATAACAAAAGGTTACTTTTTCCTTTTGTTGGCTGGTCTGAAAAGCACAACTTTGTACACTGTTATTGTCCTCAACTGATTCCCCTCCCCCCCTTCCTATCACTGACTGTACAACAGACAATTTCTAGGCTGTATAAGGTGCACAACACAAATGTAATGGGAACAAACTAGAAAGGATAAGGGTGAATGATTCAAACACAAGCATAAAGAAAAGGAAGTAATCCACCTTGGAAACACAGTGCATTATCATATTCCTGGTTGCTGCTGTTGGTAGCATCCATGTCTTGATAAGAGGCACTGAGAGGCAAACTTCTGCATTCATTCTGGTACAACGGACAGTGAATAGCACCATCGTGAGGCAGTGGATGCAAAGGCTGGCGTATGGGACTTTTTCTAAAAACTTTAAGGGAGGAATTCCTTTCAGGAATGTCTGGAAGCAATTCAGAAATAAGTCTGTGCAATATGCTATTGTCAGGCAAGCTTCCCCTTCTTTTCTCTGCTTTGATTTGGTCACAGATATCTTTAAGGGCGGAGTCCAGGGCGTCAAAGACAGATGATTTGCATTTCGTCTTTTCAGCCTGCTTTTTGGGGAGTGTGTTTTTTTTCCTCCGGAAAGGCACTGGGCTGACTAGGAAGGCTATTTTAGAGAGGCCAGCATCGGAATCTTGTCGCTTAGGGTCTTCTGGGGTAGTTTCCTGTTTAGCCCTTGCATGCTTCAGCATGGTGGTGAAGCGTGTGTATGAGGCTGGACATCTTCCTTTGCAGGAGCTGATAAGATGCTTGTGATGGTGGTGATGTCCTGATCCATAAAAGCTTTCTGAGGATGTGAAGGAGAAGTGATCAAAATCACTTTCACTACAAAAAGATGAGCCTTCTATCTGTATGAAGTCACTCATGTCAGAGACCACTCCATCTTGGTCACTGTCTGAATAGTCCATCTGAGATCTTTGTGGTTCCTCGCTAGTTACTTCAATGTGAATTGGCACCAGAGTGTTGGACTTGTAATTCTTTTCCACCTGAGCAGTGTACCTATTTTGATTTTCTTCATCCAGCAAGGATTCAATAGAAAACCGTCTCATTGTACAAAAGCCATTTTTAGGGGGTTCCAGGAAGCTTACAGCTGATAATGCTTCTTCCCCTAAATTTGGCATTGATTTAGATTTCTGAATTAATTTTTCAAATTCAGATATTCTATTGGGCACCATGTCTCTTGGTACTTCCTCTGTGGAGGATTCTTTCCAACCATGTAGCAAGCTCTTATGCTGTTCCTTTTCATACTGTAGTACTCTGGATTTTACAGAACAGATCACCTCGGAATTAAGCAAGTCTTTGCGGTTAATGCGGTGCATTCTTTTATACAGTTTTAGGAATCCTGGAGCATCATGGGCAGACCTAAGATGTGCCCTTGACCGATTGGAACCATGAGTTTCAGAGGAATATGGGGAAGCCCAGGTAAGGGAAGAATCACCTTTGGAATTGTCTGCACACAACAGAGACACCATGCTTTCAGATTTATTCTGTGTATCAGAGAAGCAACAATGATCATCAGCTAATAGGTCATCGTAGCTGCGAGATTTGCGTTTGGGAGAGGAAGTCTCTTCGGTGCTACTCCAGACTTCTGCATTCTGACGGGCCATTTGCCAGCCATTCTTGTAGCTGATGGCTCTTCTTGAATCACCTGGAACAGCTAATCGCTGCCCATAATTTTTACCATAATCTAAATCATTTGAGGTGTTCTGGTTGGGGACTGAATAACTGGAAAGGGATGAATATATTTTGCTAATATCCCCACCTTTATAATCCACAGAGCAGCATGGTGAAAAAGAGACATTGCCAGAAATTAACAGATTCAAAAGTAGACAGAAAAATAACAATTATTACATGCCAGAAAGAAATCAGGGGTGGGGAAGCACTTTGATTTTCTTAACATAGAGTTAACAATTATGGCATAATATGCATACCTAAAATACAATAATCATTAAATTAACTTTGGATTGCACTATTAATATAGAAAGGCTTCTGTATGTATCTTTAAATTTTTGAAATGGAAAACTGGGTACCATTTCTCACCTAGTCTCCTTGTCATGCTGCAAAATTGTGTACATATATAATCATCTTTGTCAGCCTTTAAGGTAAGTTAACTAAAAAAAAATTAACTGTACCTCCTGTTCAGAAATCTAATCCAGGCAATAAAATGAAAATTAAAAAACAGCCCAATAATTACTGAAAATGGACAAAATGAAAACAAAAAGTGATTTCTGGATCAGCTGATTAAAAAGGGTGAAATGTGGGGAAAATTGAACTATATAATGTAACTCTAATGGGAGAGAAATAGTAGAAGTTCATTTGTAATTACTATATAGAAGATCGGAAGCCACATTATAAATGTTCTTTTTCTTTCTTTCTTAATCTATATTATTTCCAGTATCTTTTATTTGAGCTTCTTCCTTTTTCTACTTTCCTTTTATACATTTTCTTGTTTATTTTTTGATTGAGTAAAAGCTTTAAATACAAATTATACATTAATAAACAGCCCACTAGAAGCCCAGGTATAGATATATTTGCCTACTTGGAAAAACTTGGAACAATTTAGGAAATTGGTAGCATACAGTAACCTTAGGCCCCTTTGCAGTTTTTCCAATTTAAAAATAAGATTTTCCACTTTTTCTCCACCTCTCTCTCTTCCCCCCAAGTTTTTTTTCTCTATTTTTCCTCTGGTTATTCCCTTGTATTGGTAATGTTTGTAGTGTAACAGAGTGAACAATGGGGAAGGTTTTAAGCTGAAAACTTTAATCAATGGATTTACAGGGAAAACAGTTAAATGAGAATTGATATGCTGGAATACAATTTTGGTACCAGTGGGAATGATGGGAATTGTAGTTCAACAGATCTGAAGTTTGTCAATTTGGGAAAATGCAACATTAAGGCACTTTATCCATAACTTTCTGAAATCCATTGCCTGGATTAGATTGGTTCTAGCAAAATGGAACAAAACAGAATTGCTATTTGCCCAAGCATTGAACAGTGAGATTCTGAAATACAATATAGAAAATGTTACAAATATATACAAGCAATTATCCCATCTTGACTGAGATAATATTAACCAAGTACTAATACTGATTACTAATTCTGTACCCTGAAGTATTAAAAGAAATGTGTTAAATGTTAAATTGGCATGCAATTAAATAATCATTAGAAGAAAGTTATCTTAAATGCCTCAAATTTTAGACTTTTTATATAAATAAGTAGGAACGCTTACACAAATAAACCCTGTTAACAAATAATAAACATTAAAGCAGAAAATGCACAGTCCTGATTTTTAGTGGAAGATATTGGGACATTGAGGCATTAACAATATGGTATGTGTATATGTGTGTGTATGTATAAATATTCCTCAACTAATGACTACAATCAAGGCTAAATTTCCATTGCTAAGGAGGCAGTTGTTAAGTGAATTGCCACCTTTTTTATTTTGATGGGCTGCACCAGAAAGCTATTTATCACAGCAGGATGAGGGAGGCGTTGCTGGGAAAAACATGTTTGGTTTATGGCTGTGTGTGTTTGTTTCTTGTGCTTTCTGCTTGACTTTGTGCCTTGGAGACTCTGAACTTCTTTTGCCAAGGGAGCTCTTGTGGGTGTATTTCAGCATGGCCTCGTAGATTTAAGTTTGTTTGGTGGACTTATATGTTGCAGCAACTTTCCATTGTTTTATGGACTATTGGCCATTGCCTTGTGGACTAACCTTGGCCTGCTTCTGGCTGGATTTATTTGGGATAATTCTGAGGCTGTGTGAAGGGAATTGCTGGGGAATATCAATAAACTCTCTAAAGCACATCTATGTATGGGTGTGGGTGAGCGGGGCAGCACAGGAAGACACAGACTACCTCTAGGGGTGAAACTGATTTTTTTAATTAAAAGAACCACTTGCCATTTTAACCCAAAAGGAAGATAATCCAAGAGAAGAGTAGATTTTCTTTTAAAAAAACTCATACAGAGACAAAAATCATGTGCAATGCCAAGCTTTCCCACTTTTTCAACCAAGGGTTGTCAACTTTGGTTGAAACCTATATTGGAGATTGCTCCAATAATGTGTGCAAATGACATAAACACACTTATGCATCTGTATATAAATTCCTGAACATAGACACGTGTGCACGCACACAGGCATATGTATATAAGTATTAGCTAGAAGCTACACTCCAAAAAAGGCTGATCCAGAACAAAAAAGCTAAATTTATATTTGAATATTATATCCAAAGACCCAATTTATAAAATTAATGGACCCTTTATATACATATTGCAACTGTTCCTTCTTTTACCATAAAATACTCTTACATGAGTGTATACTTATACTTCCTTCCTCTTTCCAAAATAAATACCAAAGAAGAAAAAAAAGGAGAAAGTGGAAGGAAAGGCAAAAGATAGAATATAAATGAGTTAAAGGGAAGGATAGCTATGTAAAGGGAAGGGAAGGAAAAAAGAATAGAGAGGAGAAAGCTGAATGGAATTGGGACAAATAGAAGTACATAATAAGGATAGTAAGAAAAAAATAAGAGTTTTTTTAGGTATTACAACAAAGACTAACTTCATAGGCAAACAGCCCCTCCCACCCAATGGCTACTCTTCACCCATTGGTTACATTCAATAGTCTTGTCTATTTTCTCAGCAACTCTAAAATAATCTTTACTATCCCTTCCCTAACTCACAGTTAATTACTGGGATGTCCGCAATGCCTGGCCCAAAAAGTCAAAATGGCAGCTGTCATGAGGCAAATCTAAGTGACAGATTTGCCTCATGACTACCTAAAAATCTAGATGGAGCTTCAATTGCACTGTTACTGTTATCTTGGTTTGTTTTAAAACTATACCCTGCAGACATCCCTGTATAATTATTTGTGGGGGGGAAAAGTCATATTCCAATTGGGTAAATGGTACATGGCTGCCTTTTCAATGTAAAATTTCAGTGTAAAATTTTGAATCATTATGGTGGCATTGCACATTTGGGAATCTTAGGAAATACTTCAGGTGTTGTACAATAACAATAAACAGGAAACATTAGCACTTATGTGAAATGGGGAAGTATTGCAGAAATGGAATATGGCAGAAAAAAGCTCTTACTGATTGCAGACATGGAAAGCCTGCATTAAGAGTTCACTCCCCATAAATGTTTGCCAAGACAATAATTCATTTTCCTATTCAGTTATTAAAAAGGTATAATTCATTTATCGAACATTAAGAGATATTCAGACTGCATTTCCTTTAGATACATTTATGTTTGTGATTTATATCTTGATTAGTGATGCATGACAATCACATTTTAGAAGATAATATTATATTTGGGAAGAAAATGCCCTCAATCCCTGTCTTTTCCTTGTCTGGTGAATCAACTTTAAAGTTTTTTTAAAAAAGATTTTAATCGGCTTTCTTTTTAAAAAAGAAAAAGCTACAAAAGTCTTCATATGATGACTTGCTGACATATCAGATTAGGAGATTAATATGAATATAAATACTAGATTTTTATTCCTTCCATGCAAATTGGATTGGTGAATTTTGATTGTTTAGTAGAATTTGAAATTCATCCATATTGTTTTGGAATTCATGAATTTCTGTTTATTTAACCTTGTGCTTTTATTACCTTTTGCTCTTGATGGAGACGATGGAGAAGAGGTGGTAACAGGCTTCCTAAGGGTTGAATAGGTGCTCTGTGTATCCGTACGAGCAAGAGTGTATCGATTTACATTCTGATCAGTGTGGACTTTTTGCTGAGTTACTGCAGGCTCTGACTTCCTTCGTTTTCTGTAATCACTTGAAGTACTTGCAGAACTGGGGAAGAAAACAATAATGTAGCAAGACATGTCTAAAATGTCTCCTTAGAAGTCAACAAATAATTAAGCTCATTAGCCATTGCTAACATAACTAAATACAGTACCAATAAAAAGCCAAAGGCTTCCCTATGCAATCATGTCTGACTCTAGGTTGCGGAGTTTATCTCCACTTCTTAGCTGATGGAGCCAGCATTGTCCAAATACATTTTCTGTGGTCATGTGGCCAGCATGGCTATATAGCAAAGGTGCACTGAATGCTGTTACCTTTTTACCAAAGTGGTACCTATTAATCTACTCACATTTGCATGCTTTTGAACTGCTAGGTAGGCAGGAGCTGGGGCAAGGAACAGGAGCTCACCCCATTGCGCGGCAATAACAATAGCAATAGCACTTAATCTTACATACCATTTCATAATGCTTTATAGTCCTAAGTGGTTTATAGAGTTAGCATATTGCCCCCAATACGTTTGTAAAATTCTTTGGGATGAAGGGAAAGGTAAGGTTCTATTATTTGCTTTCCTTATGAGAAGGCCAAGTAATGTATATTGATTTCTTATTCATGTCCACCTGGAAATCTTCTCTACAATTTCCAAAACTACAACATCCGTTCAAGAATATAAAAAATGCAACATTTGTTCTGCTGCAATATTATTTATAAATAATAAGGGTAGAAGGGTAACAAAATTCTGAGACAAAGCTATGTTGAGACAGAAAATGAAGGACTCCATAGTTTAGCTATCCTGTTTGGTTATTTAAAATGTTTTAAGCCACTGTTTAAAATAAAAATGGTACATATAAAACATTTAAAATTGGTATATATAATAATTTATTTCAAAGCAACACTAGAAAATCATTTCAATCAGACCAATATAAAAATAATTGATCATTAAAAGCAGAGATAAATGGCATTTTATATGTAGAAGAAGTTCTATTCTACTCTTTACTCTGTCAGAGTGAAAAAATATTATGGCATTTGAGAAAGATGGAAGAATAATATCTTCTTAAACTGTATTTATGGATTTCTGTCTGCTTTAGGTCAAGATGGATATGTGTTTGTAGAAAAATAACACGTCCAAAGTGTGACATGTTTTTTTTCTACAACTACATATACTCCTTCCTTCCTTCCTTCCTGTTTGCACTGCAGAGATAAGAACATTCTTGGACTGATTCTTAGGATTTCTAATTGTTATCATATTTTACTTTACACCTCAAAACACTCTCTTCCAATGTGGCCCCTCTATATGTGCATAAATGTAAAGACCAAGATTCCCAGAATTGTGATTTATAATCCCAACATATTTGCAAGATGAGGTTGAGAAAGGCTACATCAAAATATATATCTGGATTAATAACATTTAGTTGCATTCAAGTTCATATGAATACATAACCATCATAATTAATAGGTATAATTGTAGCCTTTTATTTCTAGTTTTACATTTCCAAAGCCTGGGATATTACATTGACCATAAATTCTTACTACTGTACTACCATCTCTGCTGGTTGAGAAAGTTTGCTTTTTTGTTTTAGTTTTGAATGACTAGGTAGGATGTGGAGAAGATATATGATGACATATTTACACAAAGAAGCAAATTAAGTTTTACTAAATTACTTAAGATACATTGCAATACGAAGTGAAGCAGTTATAATCTATCTATAGTTTGTTAATATTTATCGTTCATAGCTCTAATTATATCCATAACACTAGTATTTTACAGATAGACTTTTCCTCCCAGAACCCAGGTCCTTCACTCTATGGTTCCCAAGTCTCCTCCTCTCTCTGGAATATAAATGGGAAGATGTACACTGTGTTGCTATGCTATCTTGTCATTCAATCATCACATGCCTTTACAAAAAGAATCTTATGAAAATAGCAAAGGATACAAGATGATCACAGAAATCTTATCCTGAAGCACAGTGTTTCTCAACCATGGCCACCTTAAGTCTGCTGGTTGGGGAATTTGGGGAGTCGAAATCTACATCTCTGGAAGTTGATAAGGTTGAGAAATAGAGCTGTAGCGCATACAGATAAATTATGCTTAATTCAAAGAGAAAATGACACAAGGAAGTTACGGGAGCTGTATAAAATGAGAATGCTTGCAGGAAAACTTGATCTATACTGTGCTTAACCTAAAAAGGGATATGGAATTATCTTTCTGTACAAAAAAAAATCCAAGCATATAATGTAAGAACTGTTGAAGGAGACTTTTTCTTTCTACTTGTATTTATATATTTGATTTCTCTTACCTAGAAGGTCTATCCACACGTCTGTCTGCTGGATTGTAGTATAAAGATGTCTGCAGAAATAAGCAAGCATCTTAATTTGAATTTCAAAAATATTTACAACAAAAAATATTGATTGATTGAAGACTCTCACAATCATTAGTATTAACTATGTAATTAAAAGTTGGGTAGCCTTTAAACTAATTTCAAATGCTGCTTTTGATACTGGAGCTAATGTCTTCAGAATTTTTTTCACCCAGTTTCTCAAATTAAACCTTATATCCTTATATTGACTAAATATTGGAAACTATAGCAATGAAAAAAAATCATGAGGTATTACTTTTCACAATATTAAAATCAAATCAAGGTGGGAATTATCTGTAAACACAGTTTAAACCTGTATAGCATACATTGCCATTTGTTGACTTTTTAAACTTCACATTAAGCACACAGTTTGGTCTCCAGACTTAAAGATTTTGTTTTGGCACAGGAGTAAAATTAAAAGGATTATTTGAGAATACAAATAGTTTAAATTTGTCAATATAAATTCAATCCTTAATAACAACAATTTTTAATCTGGTATTTTAGCAGATGTTAAGGCTTGAGCTGGAAATAGCCACATATATTATTACACGTAGTCCTTGCTTAATGACCACTCATTCAGCAACTTTTCACAGTTATGGTGAAATGAAGGGACTTATGACTGGTCCCGGTGGTTGCGGCTGCTGCAGCATCCCTTGTTGTTAGTCACAAAGTCATGTCCGACCCATTGTGACCCCATGGGCAACGTTCCTCCAGGCCTTCCTGTCCTCTACCATTCCTCAGAGTACATTTAAGCTCACGCCAACTGCTTCAGTGACTCCATCCAGCCACCTCATTCTCTGTCGTCCCTTTCTTCTTTTGCCCTCAATTGTTCCCAGCATTAGGTTCTTCTCCAGTGAGTCCTTCCTTCTCATTAGGTGGCCAAAGTATTTGAGTTTCATCTTCAGGATCTGGCCTTCTAAAGAGCAGTCAGGGTTGATCTCCTCTAGGACTGACCGGTTTGATAGTTTTGCAGTTCAAGGGACTCACAGGAGTCTTCTCCAGCAGCATCCCTACATTCATGTAATTGTGATCCGGCAATTGGGTCTTGGCACCTGACTCATAATTACAACATTCACAGTATCCTACGGTCACATGATCATCATTTGTGACCTTCACCGTCAGGTTTCAACAAACAAAGTCAACAGAGAAGCCAGCAGGAGGACTAAGTCACACCTAAGGACCATGCGGGATTTGTTTAACTGGAACTGCCCTAAATGCCATTGTAAGTTGCAGCAGTCATGTGATGTCACTTTACAATATTGCTTCGTGATGGAGCTGCTGATCCTAATTATCACTGTTAAAGGATGACTACCTGTACAGTATAACCAGCAAGAGTTGGGAAAAGAAGAACCCTATCCCAGGTACAGCTTATCAAATACATAAACCATCTGTCTAATTAATGGTACATATATTTTTCATGTAATTTCAGAGACAATTTGAGAAACTGCAATTGCAATTACATACTCTGAACTATTGATCTTTTTAGAAAAGCAAAAGCCTTGTGGGAAAAATATATAAAAACATTGCTTTAAATTGCATTACAACCCCTAACCAGTGTTACATTGCATTTATGCAGAAAAATACTAGAATTTTACTTTGAGAGTTGCTGAACTGTATCCTGTTCTTGTTCTCTGGAGCTAACAATAATCCTCCAGGCTGCCTCCCATCCCATCATGTGTTACCTGCTGTTACTAACTGGAGGAGCCAAGAATTAAACTTCTTAATACAAAACTTACACTCTAGAACTGAGTTACAGGTCTTTCCTAGTTAAAAGAACCCATCTTGATATTTGAAAACAAACCCTTAACCTAATTATAATTTAATTTCTCATCAAATGTTATTTCTTCTTGGGGTGGTTTAAGTCATTTTAGTGAGGCAAAGGTGATTTTAGTATGATATTACCTATAGAGGTAGTGTAGACTGACAAATGTTACTTCTTTGCTTGGGTTAGGAGAATGTCCACTATTGCATCTAAGGCAGGCAAGTTTAAGGATGTTAAAAAGGAAAGCTTAGGAGCTTGCAGTGTAACCTCTGCCAGCTGAAGTGGCAATATCCTTTGCCTAACTTTACTCAGCATTACTCTGCAAATTGTATCTGTAGAAGAAGTACACAGATTGTCCTCAACCTATGACCATTTGTTTAGTGATCATTCAAACTTCTGACAGCTCTGAAAAAAGTGACTTGTAACCGGTCTTCACACATATGACCATCACAGCATTCCCAAATTCACATAATCACAATTCGGGCGTTTGGCAACCAGATTTATTTATTAAATTTCTATGCTGCCCATTTCACTAATACAACAACCCTTGGCGGCTTATAACAGTTGCAGCATCCTGGGCTTACAACAAGGAAAGTCAATGGGGGAAACTAAATTCATTTAATGACTGCATGATTTGCTTCACAACCATGGTGATTTGTTTCACATTTGCAGCAAAAAACATTTTAAAATTGGGTGCAATCAGATGATGACTTCCTTAGCATCACTTAGCAACAAAAATTCTGGTCCCAATCGTGATTGTAAGCTGAGGAACACCTGTATGAAAATGTAATTCTGTATTCAAATTGTAGTATTCAGGCCAGACTGGGATTTCAGAAATATATAATATATATAATAAACCTTTTATAAGGCAGAATCAACTATTAAAGAATTTGGACACAAACCTTTAAGAAGACTGAACTCATGAATCTCAACTTAGTACTTTTATTAAAAAGACTATTATGCATATTAGTAGACCTGTTAATATAGAGAATCTTCATTGTTTGAAGACTGCAGTTTACATAAAGACTCCATAGGATAAAAGCTTGTATTAAATGGGATAGAAATGGAAAGTCATCATTTTCCCCTATTGCCCTATTGTACTAACACCAGCGTCTTGGAAATCTTCATGACAATCTCTTGCTTGAGGGACACCCAGTAGAAAGTATTGGCTTTAGGCAGAGAGAGTCGGCATCATCAGGTTGCAAATTTTGATGGACAGGAAATAGCAGCAAGATATATTCTGAAAGTTGCTCTTAATTCTCTCGACTACTCAATAAAGATACACATTATGCTCTGTTAATTAATTACAGACATGCAGTTGGAGAGCCTAAAGAACATAGTTTACAAGGAAGTAACATTGAAAAAAGGCCAATATGGCTTAAGAGCTTCTCATTATCTAAATATACGTAATTCTACAGATATATCTATTATTTTCACTTCTTGGTAAGCAAAAGGAAACTGTGTAACACTATTATAGAAAACAGATTTGGTTTCTGCTGCTTTAAGAAAGTTGAGTTTTTAAGGAGAATATGTTCAACTGATGCCAGAAAGATCAACATTCATAATAATCAAAGCACCTAAACTTTAAAAAAAAACCAAGAAGATTTGAGAAATGCTATCTTCTTTGTTCAGATGTTCAGAATCTAAATACCGGTACGTTTTTATTTTTTGTAGATGCAATGTTTTTGAACTATTTATTGAGGTTTTTTTTTTATTTCAATGACTATTCAGGATAATTCTTGGAGGCTTAGGTCAAAAATAACAATATAAAAAAACTGAAACAAGATTGCCAGGGAGAAGAATGGGGAGTAACCCACAATAAATAATTAACAATAAACAAGAAATAAAAGTTTGCACAATCCATTTTATTTTACTATTACTTTAAAATTCTTAACTCTTGTCTGGTTATATGAATTTTGAATCTAAACCATTATTAAGCATTTTTTGAATTAGTAATTTACTCTCCTAATTTCCCACAGATTACTGTATATAGTTTATACACTTCAATTTCAACACCTGAAATGTACAGTGATTAATGAGTTCACTTAACATGATACCTTAAATTCATGTCTTTCTAATGTTCTAGTGCAGGATTTTATTCAAATAGCAAAAGTCAGAATAATAACTATCATTCATCATTTTCCTCCCATTTCCCATTTCCTAGTGCAGCAGCAATATTTATTGTTAAATGGTTACTGGAATGAGATTTTTTTGATCCCAAATTGTCTTGTTCAGCAAGGCAATTGACATATTCTTTCTGTTAAAAAGTGTTGCCTTGTGATTAGCTGGATTGAGCTTGGAGTTTGGTTTGGTGCCTGGGAAAAGATAAATTTGGTTTCATCCTTGTTTGTATTGATTATTGTGAACTATCTACGACTATTATATGAGATGATAATGTACTTTTTGTAAACAAATAAAATAAGGAAAGCATTGCTAGGATATTTTCATTGAAAGATATTTCATATTTATGGGATTGTAGCTGGACATTTGTGTGTGTTAATACACTAGAAAAAAGAAAGAAGTTATAATTGTATCACTGGAATGATTTTTGTAGGATAATATGCAGGTGAACAGAATGTCCTGTAATTAAATAAGAGAAAATTCAATATTTATGTTGTCCCCAAATTTTAACCATCCATTGAAGAAACATGCTGATTTACCTCTTTGGAAAGACCTGGAGGATTGTCTTGAACATAATCCAAAAGCTTTTTAGGAGGCTGCATCATATAGGTAGAATTGCGAGATGAAATGGAGAAGAATCAATGGCAGCAAGGAATGAAACATGTGGAGAAGGTGACATAGTTAGAAACTGAGTGTTGACAGATTACAAGAGTGGTAAAAATGCAACAAAATGAGAGGATCAGTCGGGGGTAAAGAATATGTGATAGTAGCTAATCGTTTTAATAAACTTTCCACTGTTGTTAGTAAAGCTGAAGTTAAAAAGCTAAACGAAAACATAACTCTCCCAAATTCAGTAGCATTAAATTGGGAAAGATGGAAGAATGATGGGATGAAAAAAGAGAGAATATAATACACTTGTTCCTGTTTGAGGTTCTGCTGTGTTTTCAGTGAAGCTAAGTGCTTTCTGTAAAATTATGGATACAATCCAAGCTTTGCTATTCTGATTGTCTTCTTCACTGGGTTAGACTTGAACAGATGTTGGCTCTGGAATGAAAGCGCTCATGATGGATTGTATTCAAGATCACAGAACGAACTGTAATAAACAGCTCTCTTTAAGATCAGAAAAAGTACTAGTATATTTAGGTTAGGCTGCTAGAAAATAAAGTTGCTTCAATATAGCAAATTGTTACACAGAGAGATTTAGGGTCCAAAATACACTGAGATCCAGAAGCCAAAGTAAATGGACAGAAGCTATTTATACGAAGGGGGCAGGGATAGATTTGTAATTGTAAAAGAAAGAAAAGTGCAAGGCAGAACATTGCTTTGATTTCCAGTAGAGGCTGAATTTACCATAATGTCTAGGTTGGTCTTCCCAGGTTGCACTGAGATGGTTGTTGCAGAGCAGGGGTGTCAAACTCGTGTCCTCAGCATCATCACGTCACGTATCGTGACTTTTTCCCCCTTCACTAAACCGGGCATGGGTGTGGCCAGCACATGACGCATCTGGCCCGCAGGCCACGAGTTTAACACCACTGCTACAGAGGAAGCAGCAGTTTTGGGAAATAAGGTCTCTGGTGGACAATTAACAATGACGTTGTCGAAAGTCATTAATGCCTCTTCAATTGTCTGTCATTTGTGAAAAACAGGAATTTATTTCTTTTGGTAGGGTTCTCAAATGAGCTTTCATAACTTTTAGTGTTGTTCTGATTGAATTTTTTTTCTTTAAAATCAAGAAAGCTAAATTTTTGTGAGATTCTTGTATTATTCACATAGTTTGGTGACAGATGAAAAACATTGAAGGATGATGGAGGGCTTCTCTTGTGTTATGATTATGAATCACAAGAAGAAATTCCACAACTTTCCGAATCCAAGATAGCCTGGCTATTGTAAATGTTATTTTGGAAATTACTGGAAAAAAAGCTGGTTTTATGGCTTCCTCCAGAAAACTGAGGAGCACCTAAATTCAGTTTGGGACAAATTCTGATATGCAGAACTGTCTTAGCCTTCTAGCAGCTGTGCTGTTTCACAGTTTTGTCCTCAAACCTGGGCAGCTTATGATTAACTTCCATCAAAAACTTACACATTAGTGGTGCTAATAGTTTCCTGCACACCTCATAACAGCAACGCCATCCCAGAAGCAGAAGGCAGTTGTATTCCAAATGATTGTGGAGGCTGCAAAATCTGCAGGTGGTATATTCTATTTATATTTAGAAAAATAGCCAAAGCAGACAGCTGATGCTTGATAATACAGAAAAAAAGTTTCTTTTCAATTAGGGAATATCAGTATTTATTCTCTTTCAATGTTTTTGCTCCATATAACTTTGTGCTTTATAGTAATAATTATTCTATTAAATCTAAATTAAATGAAGCTAATAATACAAGTTGCATTTGTCTAACTTTTTGTGAAAAAGCTTGAACACTTACTGAATCCAAATAATTAATTATTATCAGTTTCTTGTCAACTTAAAAAACTCTGTCAGCAAACATGTGAAAAGGGGTTTATTAGGAATCCACTTTATTGATTATTCTTAAGCATTCCTATAGGTTTCTCTCCGCCTCACCAATTAAATTTATATATGATAACTGCATATATAAATATATAAACATATACTTCAAATACAATTGTAGTAATTATTCCATTTTGAATAGATGCATTTTCAGGATCTAGGCATTTTTTTACTAGAAATGTGTGAATTGGTCTAAATCCCTAAAACTGATATATTCTTGCCTCACTTACCGGACGTCCAAACTCCAGTTCTGAAAAGAATTTATACCAGGGTTCATTTTCTAAATCTATGTCATCTGGATTTATGCGATCAGTCTGGAACAGTTGTGAAGGAAAAAGGGAAGGAAAAGGCACACACTGATGAAAGTGTCAGGATGTCATTAAACATACATAATAGGAAGGAAAGAAAGTGAAAAAAAAAAAAACCAAAGGAATGGAGAAGGGAGGGTTCATGGTGAAAAGAGATTTGATCTGAGAGTTGTCACACACTGACTGAATTCCTCTTTTTGGTCTGTCCTCCAAATAGTTGTGGTGCATATACACAATATAAAAAATGCAATGTATGTGTGTTTATGTGTATGTGTATGTATGTATGGTTTTGGTGTATTCGGGTCTTTTCCTGTGTAAGATTAATAGTATCTTGGTGACGTTTCGATGAGGTCCCACTCGTCATCTTCAGACTGGTGTCTTTGGCTTCGTGCTTGTGCGAGGAAAGCGTGATCAGAGCTGCTGTCTCTCTATAAATACTGCTGGCTTTGTTGCTGTGAGCAGGTTGGTTGCCTGTGTTGTTACATCTTGATTGGTTGATGGAGTTGATGTTTGCAGATTAGTCAGCTGTTTCGTAACATCCTGTGTGGGTGAGGTTCTTGATGTGTGCCCATTAGTCTTTTGTGTTTTAATGACCTGGGTAATGGGCTGTGTATTAACATCCTGAGTTCTAGTGTTGTGATATCCTGAGTTATTTGATGTAATGTCCTGAGCAGATGGCTGTGATGCCACATCCCGGGCTTTGGTTTGGCTCCAAGTTTGAGGTCTTGCCATGTGTTCATGGCGTGTGTCAGTTTGCTTTGTGTGGAGATCGGAGGGGGGTGCAGCAGCTGGTGATGCCGCCATGGTCTGGCTTCTGGATGGTGGTTGTATTTCGTCTACACCTCTACCCGTGAAAATCTATGAAAACATACACACACACACACACATATTATATATACCTGTTATGTGTTTGTGTGTGTGTGTGTGTAGTATTATGTAATTCTTGTAACTTTTATGAACTTTTTTTGTTTTGAAGTATGTTATCATATACAAGTATTAAAATATTCTATTTTTTTTTTAAAAAAAAGTAGTTCCTTTTTTAGTATCTGTTTAGACAAGCGTTAGACAACCAGTGATAATTAGATGGAATTGATTTGGAGCAATACTTGAACCACCAAGGAAAGTGTGTTAATTCTACATTTTAAAGCCAAGCATATAGCTGTAGTATGGCATTAGCTCAAACATCTCTAAAGC